>NC_134102.1:917500-1085000 GCF_000715075.1 Nicotiana tabacum
GGACTACGGAACGGTATTCCGGGAGATTTCCCTGCATATTTACTTTGGGACTACGGAACAGTATTTCGGAAGATTCTCCTGTGTATTTACTTTGGGACTACGGAACGGTATTCCGGGAGATTTCCCTGCACATTTACTTTGGGACTACGGAACGGTGTTCCGGGATATTCCTCTGCACATTTACTTTGGGACTACGAAACGGTATTTCGGGAGATTCCCCTGCTCATTTACGTTTGGGACTACGAGACGGTATTTCGGGAGATTCCTTGTTATGTTTCTGTGTATTGAGTTGTTACCTTCTATGATTCCATTGTTGTTAAATTTCAGCCTTTATTTTATTGCGGTATTACACTCTATATTATTTTATTATATATTTACCAGTAGGGCCCTGACCTGACCTCGTCACTACTCGACCGAGGTTAGGCTTGGCACTTACTGGGTACCGATTGTGGTGTACTCATACTACTATCTGCACATATTTTTCTTGTGCAGATCCAGGTGCACCTTATCAGCCGCATTATCAGTGAGCCGGGACAGCTTTGGAGACTTCAAGGTATATCTGCCGCGTCCGCAGACCTCGGAGTCCCTTTCTACTCTTTCTCATGTCCATTATCTTCTGTATCTTCCTTGTTAGAATTCTTATGTATAGAGATACTAGATTTTTCCTTCTGTAGGTTGTGATTCACGATGTTCCGGGTTTTGGGATTTGTTGTGTATTTTTGAACAATTAGGTGTTAAAATTTTGTTTTCATTTTATTATTTCGCGAATGTTAGGCTTACCTAGTCATAGAGACTAGGTGCCGTCACGGCGTTATACGAAAGGAAAATTTGGGTCGTGACAATATGACCTCCCAATACTGGTAGTACTGAATCACGAACTTTAACTGAATACATAGAATGATCACGAGGACCGAATATACAATACTGTTTGATTAAAAATTAACAGTACAATGAAATGAAAAGACTCCAAGGGACTGCGACGACCAAGCAGCTTTATCTTGAATCCTTGCGATCACACTCTAACTGTGTTCGAGTTCGATACCTCCAATACCTGGCTCTGCACAAAAATGTGCAAAAGTATAGTATGAGTACACCACGGTCGGTATCCAGTAAGTATCAAGACTAACCTCAGTAGAGTAGAGATGAGGTACAGTCAAGACACTCACTAGTCTAATAACCTGTGCAATATAATATACAAAATAATAGGAAGCAAATAACAATAAGGGCAACATAAAAACAACCAGTGATATGCATAGCAAGATAACAAGAACACCATTAATAAAATACATTTACACCCAATTAAATCAAGTCCTTCAAATAAATGTTTTTCATATATAATTCTTCCAAATAACTCTCTTTTAAATATAATTTTCTCAAATAATTATCTTTCAAATATAATTCTTTCAATAAATCTATTCAAATATAATTTTCTCAAATAATTATCTTTCATATAATACTTTCTAAATAAAATTCCTTCCAAACAAATATTTTGAATATAGTTCTTTCAATTAATAAGTCACCATGTGACACCTCCTTTCATAATCATAAAAATACGGGTCTCAGCCCATTTTCACATTTTTCGTAAACACGGGCCTCAGGCCATTTTTTCATATTTCCACGACACCTCGTGCCCATAATTTAATCATCATATTTCCCCAGCATCCCGTGCCCCCATTTCATATCACAACTGCACGGAAAATGCACGTGTCAATATCATCATTATTTACTCACGACACCTCGTGCCTACATTTCATATCATAATCTGCCTGGCAATGGCCACAGACCCCAATTTCAACATAAATCAGACTATTACCAATTTACCAACAACAAGACCAATTGCACAAGATATAAAAATAAACACAATGAAAATCACAACATCACATAAAAATTTTCAACGCAACAACCCTACATCATCACATATCATCCCTGACAATAGCCACCCTTATCACTCCTATAATAGCCTCCCTTATCCTTCCGCCCTTATCCCTCCTATAGCCACCCTTATCGCTCCGCCCAAACAATACCCCAACACACATAACAACAGTGAAATGCCTCCATTATGCCCACATAATATCAACAGTGAGATGCCACCCTTATATCCTTAAAATGATAACTCAATTAACACAACAATTTACACAGAATATTATTACGGCAACGTAACAAAAATTAATTCATATCACAATTTGCACAACGGCCACCACTAATTCCAAGGATATAACAAAATCAATTAATTTCACAACAAATAGCCCAAGGCTCCACACAATGTATATAAAACCTCAAAAATAATCAACAGAGATAAAAACAATAATCAACATAGGGCACACCTTCATTAATCTAAATTTAGATAATTATATTAATACTTCTTCTTAAGCTTGCTTAATTAATTATTTGCATAGGAAAAATTTATAATGAAATCAAATTCCAAGAAATATCAAACCATCAAACTCACGGAAATCACATAACTATACAAGTAATAATTACATCGAATTGTCACATAAAAACAAGTTCAATAATTGTGATTTGAAGCATGGCAATTAGATGATTAAATATATACCAATAATTATTCAATTTACTACACAATATGCCCAAGACTTTAACTCAATAAATTTTGCACATATAAGCCCGAGTACGTACTCGTCACCTCGCGTACACGGCTTTTCACATTTCACAAATGGCATATAAGACTCGATGCCTAAGGGGTAATTCCCCCACTCGAGGTTAAGCAAGACACTTACCTTTTTGAAGTTAGGCCGATATTCCAAAATAGTCTTCTTGCTTGAATTGACCTCCGGACAGCTCAAATCTATCCAAATTAATTGTATAACTTCATTAAAATTCATCGAAAATAATTCTGGATAATAAAACGTCAACTTGAAAATTTATTCTAAAAAGTCAACAAAAGTCAACGCGGGGTCCGCCTCTCAAAACCCAACATAATTTTCATGAAATCCGAATATCCATTCCGATATGAGTTCAACCATACCGATTTTATCAAATTCCGATAAAAACTCGACCTCCAAATCTTAAATTTTTATTTTTGGAATATTTTGCAAAAATCTTGATTTTTCTTCCATAAATTCACGGATTCATGATGTAAATGAGTATGAAATCATGAAATATAATCAATATAGGACAAGGAACACTTACCCCAATATTTTCCCGTGAAAATTACCCAAAAATCACCCAAGAACCGTGCTCCAAAAATTCAAAATGAAATGAAGGAAATGACCATTTTTGGTCCTTAAGTTTCTGCCCATCCATCACTAAAAGTCCATTTTTCGTCACTAAAAGTCCACACCAGAACTTGCTTGCACCAACCTTTATTCAATTGATCATAATTTTATATACAAATGTCCAAATGATGAATGGTTTAACTTTCTAGAAACTAAAATCAAAAGACTACAACTTTCATGTTTTGATAATTTTTTGATTGAGATATAAGCTTCCAAAGTCGGCTCCATGCATCAGAAATTTCAGGCAAAACTGCTCTACTAGCCTTCATTCAATCCATCATAACTTTATGTACAAATGTCCAAATAATGAATGGTTTAACTTTCTGAAAACTAGAATTAAAAGGATACAACTTTGACGTTTTATAAAATTTCTGATTCCTTATATATTGTGAGATATAAGTTTCCAAAGTTGGCTCCACGCACCAGATATTTCTGGCGAACAGCTCTGCAAAAGAAATTTCCAGCAACCCTCTTTGTTCGAAATCCATTCCGTTTACCTTCCGAAATCCACCCGAGGCCCTCAAAACCTTAACCAATTATACCAACATGTCCCAAAATACAATACGAACTTAGTTGAGGCTTCAAATTATATCAAACAACATCAAAACGACGAATCGCACTTCAAATCAAAATCTATGAACTTTGAACTTTCAAATTCTATATCTTGTAACGAAACATATCAAATCAATCCGAAATGATTTTAAATTTCGCACACAAGTGATAATTGACATAACGAAGATATTCTAATTTTCAGAATCGGATTCTGACCCCGATATCAAAAAGTCAATCCCCCGGTCAAACGTCTCAAAAATTCATCTTTCGCCATTTCAAACTTAATTCCACTACAGACCTCCAAATAATTTTTCGGACACGCTTCTAAGTCTATAATAACCGTACAGAGCTATTTACATCATCAAAATTTTATTCCGGAGTCGTTTGCTCAAAAGTCGACTCTCCGGTCAACTCTTTGCTCAAAAGGATTGTTCTTTTAATTTAATTTCGAATCTCCGGTTATTCAAACTCGATCACACCCGCGGGTCATAATACATATTATGAAGCTACTCGAGACCTTAAGTCACTGAACGGGGCGTTAATTCTTAAAACGACAAGTCGGGCCGTTACATATAAAGTGTGATTATAAATACATAGGTATATACTTGTCGTTCATGACTCATTAGGCATCTTGAGTTAAAAATAAACATTAGGTTACATAAATTTTGAGAATGCAAATTCAACAAGTTTCAACATGGTTGGGTTCTCCACATTAAAGAAATTTGTTTTTTTTGGTAAGTTACTACTCCAGGTGCAAGGAAACAGTGCCCAAACAACAAAGTTCAAGCTCAAACAAATTTTTAATTATTAATTACCTAGTTTATTTATGTCATTAGACCATAGTCTTGTGCTCTGGTCAATGAGTGAACTCGAAATCAACATGCACAAAAGCTCTCTCAACATCAGGAAGCTGCTCTAAATTTTCTTGCAATGTTTCACCAATATTATGTGCTTGGCTTAGAAGCATGTCCTCTGGCAAAACTATATCAACTTCCACAAAGTAATTTGCACCAAATGTGTATGCTCTCACAGTATCAATGTGCTTGATTTCTTTGTGATGATTCCATATAAGATATGTCAATTTCGCCAGAAATTCTGGTGGAGCTATTCTTCCAATGAGTGATCGCATGTTTTCGATTACTATCTTTGCCAACGTACCAATTGTGTATAGTGCTATCTGCAAATACATAATGTTATCGTTAATAATAATGGAAAATTTGGAGGGATGTCTTTGAAATTTTCTACTCATTTTATTTGCTCAATCATTTAGTGATAGTCGTCCACCACAATTGGTTTAGCACCTTTTGACTAGACATGAAATTCAAGAAATAAAAGAGACAGATGTTAAATATGCTTAATAAGTCAGAAATAACATATATACATAAAGGTGTCAATCTTGATATAAAAATATAAATGTTTGGAGATTCTAAAGTTATAAAGATGTCAATCTTTTAGGACAAAAGAAAAAAAGGAAATAGTGCCTAGTAAATTGAGACAAGTGTGTGCACGTGCACCCAAGAGTATGACCTAGTGGTCAATAAAATTGGTATAAAGGTTGAAATTATGATTCCATTTATAGTGGAGACAAAAAATACAAGTTATTCCCACAAGCCAAAGCCTTGGGGAGTAACAAGGTGTCTGGTAAATTTTTTAGTGAGAGATAACAGGTACTAAGTGAAATAGTTGATGTGAACACCACTATATTTGCGCAAGTTGTCTTCGTGTGACCTAAGAGTCACAGGTTCGAACTGTGAAAGCAGTTATTAATGCTTGGATTAGGATAAGATATCTATATCATACCTCTTAGGTGCGGCTTTTTCCTGAACCATATATGAATGGGGAATACTTTATGCATCGAGATGCCTTTTAAGAAAATAGATAAAAATAAAAGAAGTATAAGTGATGATTGCGAACTCACCAATATAATCCAAATGACAAATGGTTTTACTTTCTGAAAACTAGACACAAAGGGCTACAACTTTCATTTTTGGATCATCTCCAAATTTCTTATAGATTGCGAGATATGAGCCTCCAAAGTCAGACTATTGCAACAGAGATTTCCTTCTTCGCGAACGCGAAGAACAAAGTCCCAGCAGCAAAATTCTTCTTCGCGAACGCGAGAGGCTCCTCACGAACGCGAAGAACAACACCAGAACCAGCAACCAGCACCATCAAAACACCCAAACTTGGTCCGAAACCACCCCGAATCAAACTCGAGGCCCCCGGGACCCTGTCCAATCATACCAACCAGTCACAATACATAACACGAACCTGCTCGAGGCCTCAAATCACATAAAACAACATCAAAATCACGAATGGCACCTCAAATCCAAATCTATGAACTTTAAACTTTCAAATTCTATATCTTGTGGCGAAACACATCAAATCAATTCGGAATGACTTCAATTTTTTCACACAAGTTATAAATGACATAACGGGCCTATTCCAATTTCCAGAATCGGATTTCGACCTCGATATCAAAAAGTCAACCCCCCGATCAAACTTTCCAAAAATTCAACTTTCGGCATTTCAAGCCTAATTCCACTACGGACCTCCAAATAATTTTTCGGACATGCTCCTAAGTCCAAAATTACCATACAGAGCTATTGACATCATCAAAATTCTATTCCGGAGTTGTTTGTTCAAAAGTCAACTCTCCGGTCAACTCTTTCCATTTAAGCTTCTAATTAAGGATTGTTTCTTTTAATTAATTCTGAATCTTCCAAAAAATCAAACTCGACCACACCCGCGGGTCATAATACTTATTACAAAGTTTCTCGAGACCTTAAGTCGCTGAATGAGGCATTAATTCTTAAAACGACAAGTCGGGTCGTTATATTTAGGCTCTTGAATTAGGCCGATACGGCCATAGAAAAAGAATGGCTTCCCCCCTTTTTGGCTTGAAAAGTTTATTATTTAATCATATAAAATCTGTTGTACCTTAGCATGAGATAAGGGATTTGCTCCAGAGTTCGAACGATTTCGTACCCATTAGGGTTTTCGAGGGTCGATATTATCGAGACCCTTTGTTTCCTAATGCCTTAGTATAAGATAAATAATTTGTTCGATAGTTCGAATGAATTTGTACCCATTAGGGTTTTCGAGGATTGACATTATCGAGACCCTTAGTAATTCAGCCGAGGGTAGCCTTTTTAACCGATTTTTGAAAATATCGAAGGCCTATTTTATAACGGAAATCGGACGTCTCCGAACCGTGTTAATTTGGCCGTAGCCTTTAGCTTGGGATTCACCTTTTGGGCTTGTTCCCCTATTAAACTTCGAACTTGTTCGAAGTATCAGTCCTAGAGTGGGGTGGCCATGGCTTATAAAATCAAGGATTGCCTTTTTAAGGTCTTACGATTTTGAGGTTTAGTAATTCGATCATGTCGATTTTTTGGATGGCAGTCCTCGAGTATAGTGTAAATTGTTTGAACTTCAGTTGTGACCGGCCCTTAAGCTAGTTTCCACAATAAATCACAAGCACGACATTGTAAAGTAAACAATTTCTCTAAGGCATGAAATATCTAGGGCTAACATGCATACATGTTTTCCATTAGGGCTCGAGTAATCTACATGGTCATGGTTCGTTCGACCGTTTGACCCTTACAAAATTTACCAATCGAGACCATGTTGGCACGAAGTATTTTCCTTGTAACTATCCAAGGGTGATGCCCTCCAGTATTCGAGGTTGATTGTAAAGGAGCCTCAGATACTGTTTAATTGCTCTAAGTTAGCACGAACAATGGTTGCCTCGTTAAAAACCTCGCCGGAAAAACCCATTTGGGATAAAACCGGTCAAAGGAAAAAAGAGTGCAACGCGTGCTTTTAGACCTAAGGACTTTACGTTTGAAGAATCCTTTGATGTCTTCGATTAAACACCTGCAAATGGTTAGTATAAAATATAAACGAAAGTGGAGAAGGTCGTACCCTAGCAGTAATATCGTTTGAGGAGTGATATGTTCCAATTGTTTGGTAATTGTTTGCCGTTCATCGTGCCAAGCTTGTAGGATCCCTTTCTGATGATATCGAGAACCTGGTACGGTCCCTCCTAGTTCGAGCCAAGTTTTTCTTCGTTTGGGTCTCAAGTATTGAGGGTGACCTTCATCAGAACCAAGTCCCCGATTTTAAAGTGTCAAAGATTGGCTCTTCGATTGTAGTACCTTTCGATCTGCTGTTTCTGTGCGGCCATTCGAACGAGGGCGGCTTCCCGTTTTTCATCTAGCAATTCAAGGCTTGTATTCATACCCTCATAATTTGACTCTTCTGTTGTATATCAAACTATGGCGCTGGGTTCCCCGACTTCAAACGGGATCAAAGCTTCAATGCCATATACTAAAGAGAATGGTGTTGCTCCCGTACTGGATTTTGGCGTTGTTCGATATGCCCAAAGGACTTCGAGCAATATTTCTCTCTATTTTCCCTTAGCGTCGTTCAATCTTTTCTTTAGATTTTGAATGATGGTCTTGTTTGTCGATTCGGCCTGTCCGTTCCCACTAGGATGATATGGCATTGACAGGATCCTTTTTATTTTATGATCTTCGAGAAACTTTGTCACTTTGCTGCCGACGAATTGCTTTCCATTGTCGCATACGATCTCGGCAGGCATCCCGAATCAGCATATAATGTGGTCCCAGATGAAGTCTATGACTTTTTTCTCTCTAATTTTCTCAAAAGTCTGTGCTTCAACCCACTTAGAGAAATAGTCAGTCATAAACAAAATAAATTTAGCTTTACCTGGGGCCGATGGTAGAGGGCCGACGATACCTATTCCCCATTTCGTGAATGGCCACGGGGATAAGACTAAGTGGAGTTGCTCTACGGGTTGGTGAATCATCGGCGCATACCTTTGACATCTGTCGCACTTTTGAACAAACTCTTTTGTGTTATTTTTCATATCGGCCCAATGGTATCCTGCTCTGATGACTTTGTGAACCAATGATTCCGCACCAAAATGATTTCCGCATGTGCCCTCGTGGATTTCTTGTAGGACGTAGTCGGTATCTCCTGGTCCCAAACATATTGCCAGTGGTCCATAGAACATCCTTCTATATAGTGTTCCATCTTCAGCCAATGTGAATCGTGCGACCTTCGTATGTAGAGTCCTTGAATCCTTAGGATCCGATGGAAGCTTCCCGTTCTTTAGGTACTCGATATATTTGTTCCTCCAATCCCAGGTCAGACTTCTGGAGTTGATTTCAGCGTGGCCTTCTTCGATTACTGACCTTGAAAGTTGTACGACAGTCCCCGAGCTAATCTCGTCGTCTTTGACTGATGACCCCAGATTTGCAAGGGCATCGACCTCGCTGTTTTGTTCTCGAGGCACATGTTGTAGGGTCCATTCTTTAAACCGATGTAAAGCCACCTGTAATTTGTCCAAGTACCTCTGCATTCGATCTTCTCGAACCTCGAAGGTTCTGTTGACTTGGTTTACCACAAGCAGAGAGTCACACTTGGCCTCGATGACCTATGCTCCCAAACCTTTAGCTAGCTCGAGACCTGCAATCATGGACTCATACTCGGCCTCATTGTTAGTTAACTTGGAAGTTTGGATAGCTTGTCTAATTGTATTACCCGTGGGCGGCTTCAAAACGATGCCTAGCCTGGACCCCTTCACGTTCGAAGCGCCGTCTGTGAAGAGGGTCCATACCCCCGATGATGTACCCGACGTTAATAATAGTTCCTTTTCGACCTCGGGTACGAGGGCTAGTATAAAGTCGGTCACGAAGTCCGCTAAGATTTGAGACTTGATGGCCGTTCGGGGTCGATACTCGATATCGTACCACTGATCTCGATGGTCCATTTTGCCAATCGGCCCGAAAGTTCGGGCTTATGCAAAATATTGCAAAGGGAATAAATAGTCACCACACAGATCGGGTGACACTCAAAATATGGTTTTAATTTCCTAGAGGCGCTTATTAGGGCAAGCGCTAATTTTTCTAAGTATGGGTACCGGGTCTCGGCCTCACCTAAAGTTTGACTAACATAGTAAATATGAAATTGCGTACCTTGCTCATCTCGAACTAGGACCCCACTTACCGTGATCTCCGAGACTGCTAAGTACAAGTAGAGTTACTCGTCCGCTTTCGGAGTATGAAGTAGTGGGGGGCTCGAGAGGTACCGCTTTAATTCTTCCAATGCTTGTTGACATTCCAGGGTCCATGCAAAATTGTTCTTCTTTTTGAGAAGTGAGAAGAACCTGTGACTTCTATCTGAAGACCTCGAGATGAATCGGCCTAGGGCGGCTATGCACCCTGTTAATCTTTGTATGACCTTAACATTGTCCATGACTGCGATGTATTCGATTGCCTTTATCTTATCGATCCCCCGATTTGATACCATAAAGCCGAGGAACTTGCCCGAGCCGACCCCGAATGCACATTTCTCTGGGTTGAGTTTCATGTTGTATTTTCTCAGTATATCGAAGGTCTCCTGTAAATGTGTCAAATGGTCCTCTGTTCGTAGGGACTTAACTAGCATATCGTCAATATAAACCTCCATTGATTTACCCATTTGTTCTTCGAACATTTGATTTACTAAGCGTTGATAAGTGGCACCAGCATTGTTTAGTCCAAATGGCATTACATTATAATAATAGGTGTCGTACTTAGTGATGAACGAAGTCTTTTACTGATCCTACGGGTTCATTTGTATTTGATTATACCAGGAGTAGGCATCGAGAAAACTAAGGATCTCATGGACGGTTGCGGCATCAATCATGCGATCGATATTCGACAGAGGAAAAGAGTCTTTAGGACATGCTTTGTTTAAATCTTTATAGTCTACGCACATTCTAAGTTTATTTCCCTTTTTAGGGACTACGACTACGTTTGCTAACAATTTGGGATATTTTACTTCACGAATGGATTCTATTTTGAGAAGTTTGGCTACCCCGTCCTTGATGAGTGCATGTTATACCACGGATTGAGGCCTTCTCTTTTGTTTTACCGTGCAGAACTTCGGGTCCAAGCTCAGTCGATATGTAGCGATCTCCGGCGGGGTCCCTGTCATATCTAGGTGGGACCAAGAAAAATAATCTATATTATTGATAAGAAATTTAATGAGTTTTTCCCTGAGCTCAAGGGTTAACCCCTACCCAGGTATACCTTTCGATCGGGTAGATGCTCGATCAGTATGACTTGCTCCAGCTCTTCGACTGTCGATTTGGTGGCATCGGAACCCTCGGGGATTATTAAGGATCGAGGGGTCCAGTATTCATCGCCCTCGTCCGTTTCCTGCTTCTCCGACTGAGTCGAGGCTGGTGATTGTGATTGCTATTTAGCTTCCAGTTCTCCTTTGGACTCCGATCCCTTTGTCTTCCGAGCAGTGCGTTGTATCTCATATCGCCCTCGATCACATAAACTTTGTTTCTTGAATAGTTCCGGCTATATTTACTAGTAGGATGATTTCACCTTTAGTTGTTTCACTCGACATGTTGAAGCCATTGAGAATCCGAGCTGCGGGTAGGATCTGATCTTATAGGCCGAGCTGCTCCACGACCCTCGATTGAATAAAATTGACCGAGCTTCCTGGATCAATTAAAACAAGTTTAATCTGAATTTTATTCATAAGGATAGAGATTAACAAACCATCATTATGGGGTTGTGAGATCCCTTTTGCTTCCTCATCATTGAATGATAAAGTGCCTTCTCGCACATAGTTTCGAGTTCGTTTTTCCCTGGTGATTGATACTTTAGTGCGTTTGAACACAGGCCATTGTGGAATATCGACCCCACCAACGATCATGTGAATCACGTGATGTGGTTCTTCCTGCTCGTTTTTTCTGTTTGCATCCTTGTCTCTGAAATGGTTTTTAGCTCGGTCGCTCAAGAATTTTCGAAGGTGACCCTCGTTGAATAGACATGCCACCTCCTCCCTTAGTTGTCTGCACTCTTCAGTTTTATGACCATGCGTGCCATGGTATTTGCATATTTGATTGGGGTTTCTTTGGGATGGATCGGTTTGTAGAGGTCTCGGCCATCTAGTATCTTTGATTCTTCCAATGGCTGACACAATACCTGATGCGTCAATGCTGAAGTTATATTCTGATAATCGTGGTGCTTCTGTGGGATCGGCATGTTTATCGAAGCCACTTTTGCTCATGAGCCCTCGAGAGCTCTATCCTCAATCATTCCTTCGATCATTTCGGATGAGATTGCATCCTGGCCGCTGTTTCTACGATTTGCATTGTATGGTCGATACCGATCTCTGTTCGACCGAGGTTCTCTGTTGATATCCCTTTGAGTTCTGCCGACGGACCTGTTTGGATAAACGGAACTGGAAGGGGTCCCCAATTGATCATCCTCGACCCTAATATTTGATTGGTACCGATTATGTATATCGTCCCAAGTTACCGCCGGATATTCAATCAAATTCTGCTTTAGCTGTCGTGATGCCACCGAACTTTGTTCGTTCAAACCTTCAGTAAAAGCTTAAACAACCCAATTGTCTGTGACCGGTGGTAGTTCTATGCCTTCCATCTGGAACCGATATACAAATTCCCTCAACATTTCGTTGTCTTTTTGTTTTACCTTGAAGAGGTCTGACTTCCTAGTCACAACCTTTATCGCTCCGGCATGTGCCTTTACGAAGGAGTCTGCAAGTATGGCGAAGGAATCGATGGAATTAGGCAGCAAATTGTGGTACTATATCATTGCTCCTTTCGACAAGGTTTCTCCAAATTTCTTCAGTAGAATAGATTCAATCTCATCGTCTTCCAAGTCATTCCCTTTTATTGCGCATGTATAAGAAGTGACATGCTCATTAGGGTCGGTGGTCCCATTGCATTTAGGAATTTCTGGCATTCGGAATTTCTTCGGAATGGGTTTCGGTGCCGCGCTTGGGGGGAAAGGTTTCTATACGAATTTCTTCGAATCCATATCCTTTAAAATCGGCAGTACCCCCGGTATTTGGTCAACCCGGGAGTTGTATGTCTCTACTTTCTTGTCATTTGCTTCGATTTTCTTTTCTCCCGATTCAATCCGTTTAGTGAGCTCCTCGAGCATTTTCATAATGGCGGGGTTAGTCCATGATTCGTTGGCGTTTGATCTTTCCGGCACAGGCTCGGTCGTGTGAACGACTTCTGGTTCGATCCTACTCGGTGTTCGGTGCTGATTTTGTAGTTGTGCTATAGCGGCTTGTTGAACCTGTAACATTTCGAATATCAATTGGAGGCTAACTCCACCACCTGATCAAACTTCCCTGCGTACTCTACCTTCGGGATCATCACCCAAATTTGTATTTAGGGTGACATATGAACTGACATCGATGAGATTTGCAATTGATGCTCCATCGAGGTCAGCTTGAGGCACCTTGATCCCTGGGGCGGCTATATTGTCGTTTTTCCCATGAAATCCGAGGCCGTTGTCACCATGTGTAGGCGCTGCTTGTGAGTTTGACATGTTTATCCTGAAAACAAAAATTCTTACGAGAACAAGTGTAAAGCAGTGTGTGTTATCGGAATAAGTATTAAGCAATCACTATTATCCTTGGCCCCACGGTGGGCGCCAAACTGTTTATCCTTAAAATTGGATAACAATTAAACTTATAATGTGGTTCTAAGGATACATGATTTCACTTAATACCAATTGATAAATATAAAGATTGATAAATATGATGAACTATAAAGTAAAGCAAACCAGTGTTAGAATAGAACTCAGCCCTCGAGTTTGGATACCCTCGAACTGGTTGATGCAAGAACAATTAAAGTATAACAATCTGATGAACAATAGTATAAACGAGAAAGAGAATTATATTGCTTTGATATCTGTGAACCATGTGTCTTACAAATGATTAGAACCCCCTTTTAAATAGTAGAGAAATTTCACTCATGGTATAATTCTAATTACAGAAGAAAATCCCATGATTAGCTAATTAACTGTTTCTGATTTGATCCGTTCCGAGATTTACGCCGAGATTTACGCCATGATCCTCGATCAGTCACGAATATCTCGCCATTCCGTTATTGTGCTATCTTCGATCTTGCTCGATGTCTGTCTCATTTGGTTTCGATCACTATTAGCCTCGATCTCGACAGGTACCTTAATTCCGAACTCGGTACCTTATCCTCGTGATTTAGTCTGTTCCGTTACGAGACCATCCTTCGATACAATCTCCCGGTCTTGGTCAAATAGTAAAATCGGGTGAGCCCGGTTTTAATCTTATACAATTTTTTTTTTTTTTTTTTTTTTTTTTTTTTTTTTATAGTATTGCATTACATATTTGACCACGTTTGTGGTATTTTTCTTATTATATGGAAACAGAGGGAAGATTAAATATTGAATGACTTTTATATATTCTTCTTTTTTTGTTTTAATTGATTATGAAATTCACACATATTTAGTAACAAATAGTTTTAGAATATATATGAACGTGAAAATTTATTACTTTTGATATACATTTTTTAATGTTTGGCACAAGATATTTCTTGCATCGTGCATCGCAAGAACATAGAGACTAGTATATATATATATATATAGAGAGAGAGATATTGTATGCGTCGGTGTCCCAAAGTGCAAATTAAATCAACTATCGTGAACTTGAAGTAAACTTGGGGATCGAAGCATGTTAGAATATATCCTCAGAATATACTTCTGTTCTTTGATGAAAGTATATCAATAAGTATTTTATTAAAAATAAAAATTTACCCCCAAAAGAACTTTCTAAGCCGATGTTGTATTAATCAAGAGTTTATTATTAAGTTGCCAATATTGGCCATATTATAAACGTACTACAGCAAAAAATTTCAAGAGGTTATCATATTCTATTTCACGCCTTTTATTATAATGTCAGCTATTCGTTGTATTTAAATATACCTACTTCATCTGTAGCAAAGGAATTTGATAAAGGGAAAAGAAGTAACATGATTAAATAATTTAACCTACTTCATCTATACCAAAAGTAAGATTTTCATAAAGTCTATCCATCCATAAATTAAACCTACTTCATAAATTGTTTTATGTATTGTTGCAATCAGAGTCGAAGATAAGATTTGAAGTTTATGGACTCTCTACTTGTCATTATTTTCATAACACGTTTTAATTATTGGGATTTAAAACTTAAATATTTATACATATTTCGCGAGCTATTGTAAATTTAAATTAGGCATGCAGAGAAATAAGAAGGGAAAAAATGACATATGACTTGAGTTTTACGTTATCTAGCAAAGACCTTCTGGAATACAAGGAATCAATTGCCTTATGGGCTTCGAGAATATGTATTTGTCTGGTTCAAGAAAGTGTGCACATTAGAAGCTTCTCATTGGTAATTTAAACGTAGTATACTAATTAGTTCTTGCATAAATATTTAATTTGAACCAAAATCATGGCATAGACTAAAGAGTGTACCAATCTCAAAAGCCATTAAAAGGTACTTCGTTTGTTTCAATTCATTCATGTGGCAACAGATTAGACCAAATCTTCTATAAAGAGATAATTAAATAATAGTTTAGTGAGATTGCTATTTTTTCTTGAAAAAAAACTAATACATTGGGCACGTTTGGTACGAGGGATAAGGGATAATTAATCTTGGGATTAAATTTGAGATAAATTAATTATTCTACGTTTGATTGGGATAAAATCGCGGTATAACTGATCCCGAGATTAGTTATTCCGAAATAATTAATTTTGGGATAACTTATTTTCATATATCATGGAAATTAGGGAAGGGCAAAGGGAAAGGTGCAAGGGAACAATAAAAATTTAACCCACAAATATTGCAGTTACAAAACCTAGCTAGAGTACGTGTAAATGAATGTTGTAACAAATTACCCTAAACAAGACCTAATAAAAGTAAAACATTAAGCCAAAATATCACGCACCACAAATCGTGTACAACTAAGTTAAATGCAAGAACTATAATATATCAGTAAAAGGGATTATATATTCAATTTAAATCATCAAAAGTAACAACATGAATCAAATCTTGATTCAAATTTCAAGCAAGTTATACAAGAATTAATAATACCAAAAATACATTAGTAAATGAAAAAATAAAAAAATTGTAAAGTTAGCTCTTTAGTAATGTGCTGTCCTCCTCCAAGCTCCTTCATTCTTGGAAACCAACACGGGATGGTATCTAACAAACTTCATTGACAATGGAGTTGAAACTTTAAGAATCTTGTCTTGGAACAACATGTCACGGCGGTCCAAGGTGGCGCCGGTGGCCGCTGGCGTTTCAAGAACGCCGCCACACACAGAAGCTGGCGCCGCCGCAGCAACATCATCAGTAGAAATATTTTTGTTGTTGTTTCCGTTGATTTTTGGTGGCCTTGGATAGTAGAAATCAGTAGGGAAGAAATAATATTGAAGCCCTGCCATTGTGTTTTGTTTTGCTCTAAACTTTCTTAGTGATATTGTGTTTGCGTTTTGTGTGTGTTGATATTTTCCTTTCTTGCCTTTTTGTTGTGTATTTATAGAGAGAGGGAAGTATTCCAAATTGAAGTAGGAGAAGGAAAGTGCATAACCTTGACTGCCTTGTTCTCCAAGTAGTTTCCTATTCAATTTATGTCTCCCAACGTGTTTTCTAGAAAATTTTTGGGAAAAGAAAAATTACACTATATAACCAAATAATAGGCGTAAAAATATATATTTTTATTACACTTTATATATATATTTCTGTATTTATATACAAAAGATATTACAATTTTTTTACACTTTTGTGACTATCGGATATAAATAGTTTTTGACTGTAAGCTAAAAGTGATATTTACCCAGTTTTTTTGGCTGAAATTAAATATCCATCAGAGAAAAATGACTTTTATCGAACCTAGAAGTACTTGGGAATCAAGAATATAATATATATTATCTGCATAGAATATACTTTACTTCTTTTTGCGCAACAGAATGGTCATAATATGTACGTACTCCTATAACAATTGATTTTTCATGTTCTCTTTTTAATTGAAAAATATTATTGTTTAAGATCTCTCAACTATTCTATCTTGGGATTAATATCCTGAGAGTAGAGAGAGAAGTGGAAAAGGTTTAGAAACAACAACAACAAAAACAACATACCTCACGTAGTTGGGTCGGTAGAGGCGGATTTATAAGCTAGATTATGGGACACGTGAATCATAGTCTAAAATGGCTGAATGGTGCACTTTGTTGAATATTGAATTATTTAACAAAATGATTGGGATGAATTCTCACTTAATATTTTTTTTTTCCTTTTTTAGTGGTGCACCATGTTCTAGAAATCTTAGATCTGCCTTTACAGGGTCTGAAAAAGATAGTGTATACGCATATCTTAACCCGACCTCGTGGAGACAGAGAGCTTATTTCCAATTGGAGAAGAAGTCTAGAAAGAGAGGGAAAATATCTTTTTGATTCTATGTAACTGACCATTAATACATACATGACCATTCTCAGACCCTTTATCCCCATATTTGTTTGTATTGGTAATGGAATATCTCAGCAGGCAGCTAAAGACATTAGCACAACAGTCTAATTTCAACTTTCATCCGAAAAGTGCTAAGTTAAAACTGATTCAGCTGAGATTTGCAGATGACTTACTTTTGTTTTCTAGGGGAGATATTACTTTTGTGAAAATGCTCTTGATGTTTTCAAAGCTTTTCAATAACTTCTGGACTAATAGCAAAATTAAGCAAAAGCTCAGTATTTTTTGGAGGGTAGAACAACATGAAATATTGGCTATTCTGGGATTCTCTAAAGGGGAACTTCCCATAAGATATTTGGGTGTCCCTTTGAGTTCAAAAAGGGTCTCAGTGATGCAATGTCAACCCCTGCTGGATAAAATGATAGAAAGGATCAAGTCATGGACTAATAGATTCCTCTCTTATGCAGGTAGAGCCCAATTGATTAAGTCTGTCCTGTTTTCCATTCAAGTATATTGGTCCCAGATTTTTGTGCTACCTGAGAAGGTGATAAAACTTATTGAAGCTAACTGTAAAAGATTCTTATGGACCGGAGGTATTGAACTATCCAAAAAAGCTTTATTGGCATGGGATAAAATTTGTATGCCTAGATCTGCTGGTGGCCTAAATATACTTGATATCTCTGTGTGTAATAAAGCTGCAATGTGCAAACTGTTGTGGAATCTTTGTCAGAAGAAAGACAAGCGATGCGTAAAGTGGATTCATGTGTACTATGGGACAAACAGAAATTTGATTGAAGATGTTCCCCAACAAGCATCATGGATTAAAAGCCAAGAGATACTATATTGAGGCAGGTTATGGGGTGCATGATATACAAAATATGGAGAGGGCCTCCACAAAGGAACTTTACAACAGTTTAAGAGGGGAATTTCCAAAGGTAACATGGAGGAAATTGGTGTGCAATAACCAAGGCCTACTCAAATGGATCTTCATCTTAAGGAAGGCAGCACACAGAAGATTATTCACAAGAGATAGATTAATGAGATGGGGAGTGATAGTAGACAAAACCAGCCCTCAATGCAACCTTGAAGATGAAAGTATCGAGCATGTGTTCTTTAAATGCGAGATTTCTGCACAGATATGGAAACACCTATTACAATGACAGGGTATTAACAGAGAAGACCCTATGTGCTGGGATGAGGAACTAATGTGGGATGTTCAGAATGCAAGTGGAAAGAGCCCTGGAGCTGCAGTATATAGAATGTTGTTATCTGCAGCAGTTTACTATATGTGGAATGAAAGAAATCAAGAAGTATTCACCAACAAACAACAAGGAAAGGAAGCCATCATCAAAAAGATAGTTCAAGAGGTGCATCATAGAGGAGCAATGAAGCAGGGGATTGCAAAATGGCTGGAGCAGCTAAATTTCTATCCATTATAGCTAGGATTGTCAATATGAGAGTAGTTGAGGCGATTGTAGTGTAGAGTGATAGCTGGAGTTGGGGCTTGCTGTCCAACTATCAGTTTTTTTGTTATCGGTACATAACTCTATTTGGTAAATAAAAAATGTTTTACTTGCCAAAAAAAACAAATATAGAATACACTCTGTAGCACAAAGTATAATTGTTCCTATCTACTTTTATACAAAACTTCATATGCACCCTCACATCAAACTTCTATCTAGCAATTGCTGCCTAATAAATCAATGAAAGCTTGTTGTATTGATCACTTATGTGCTGAAACAATCTCTTCCAATACAAATGCACAACTTCTCAAGTTATAACCTGCATATTAGTGACCACAGATTAGAATTCTCTTATAGTGAATAAAATCAGTAAACATTGTCAGAATTTATCATTCATCACTCTCATTGAAGGGGAACCTTGGCGTAACTGGTAAAGTTGTTGCCACGGGGTCACAGGTTCGAGCCGTGGAAACAACATCTTGCAGAAATACAGGGTAAGGCTACATACAATAGACCCTTGTGGCCCGGCCCTTCCACGGACCCCGCACATAGCGGGAGCTTAGTGCACCGGACATCCCTTTTACTCTCGTTTTCAACTTTTACTGACTGGCTAATTCTTCTTTGTAGCCTCACTGGTAGTAAAAACATTCAGAACTGCATAAATTGGTTTCTATAGTCCTATTTAGCCTAGACATCTGTTAATTATATAGGTTACCTTTGAGTTCCCTTTTTGTTATTTCACAATCAGTGAATTACAAAGAATACAGGAAAGTATGCTTACCTTCATAATTCCTATAGGAAAGTAGTCAAAAAATTTGTTGGATTCATATTTCTGGGAGTGGAACAACTGCTTCGAATGCTTCCACAAGCATCGCCACTCTTTTTTTCCTGGCTGGAGTTAGTGTGGTGACTATATGCTGCATTGCATAATCAAGCATCCATTTTTCTGCTTTTTTCCTCTCATCTGTCATTTGGTGCCTTAAATCCACTGTTTCAGGTTCTTGATCAGGTGTAGGAGGCAGAAGCTGAGGTGCTCGTGGATTAAATTTCCTAGCTTTTTCCAGTGCCTTGATTGATCTCTTGAGGAGGATCAACTTCTTCAGCTTGCTCCAGTTTTTTGACTTTTGTGGCTCAGGTTTGTTCTTGGCTAAAGGAAGTGCTCTCTCTTCTTCTGTGATGATAGTATTAGCTTCCGGACCCTTTGTTTCTTGATCAAACATTTTTCCATCTTCACTCATGTCATGATTTGTCAAGCTCTCCTCTGTAGAATTTGAGCTGTTCTTTGCTTCACCTTCCATTTCTGAGAACTCCTGGTCCATGGTTATGTCACTGGTGACCGACTGTGTATCAGATGAATCATCTTGAATTGGCGTTGTAAGGATCTCGTTAACTGCCTCTCGTATGAGTTTGACAGCATCATCTCTGCAAAAATTTCTCCCATTGTGGCTTGGATTATGATCTTCTCTGCTTGTGTCTGGCTCATCCTTTGTGTCGGTGAAATCCTGGCGAGAATTACAGGTTCTCGTTCCAGTTGGTGTATTGCTGTCCTCCACCTCATCATCAGTTCCATCAAGTAGTTCATTTCCAACTTTTGACGCAACGTCTGATAGCACATGTTGTGATATCATGTGCCACATGCTGATGTAGTTCCGCTTATCCACCTGCTTTTGGGATGCTGCATCATCTTTCTTTGGATCGGACATTGCTAATAGGAGAGAAAATCCCCGAACAGCTTTAGGTGCTTTCTCACATTCTTTTGCTGAGACAACAGAGGATGTTTCTTTATTAAAATCATTTGAACTATCTTCCTGATCTTCTTTCTGAGCTTTTGCTTCCACCAAAACCTCATCTTTCGAAGCGCTTGTCACTTCGTCCAACTTCTGCCTTGGTATAGACGGTTGAATATCGTCATCTTTGTACTTAGAGCAGTCTTTTTCTTCACACTTACTGTCTATGCCTGAAATAACTTTCTCTGCCTTAATCCCCGTATCGCCTGCTCTAGAAACAAATTCATTCTCCTTATTTGTGATCTGCAAATGTTCTTCACTGCTGGCTCGGAGCTTAGGAAATGCAACCTGGCTATTGTCTCCTTGGGGTGGAACTACAGTTTCAAATGCTTTTATAAGCAATTCCACTTTTCTTTGCTGAGTCGGAGCAAGTTGACTTATCGCCTTCTGAAGTGCATAATCAAGCATCCATTCTTCTCCTCTTTTCCTCTCATCCGCTGTTTGAGGTTTTAGATTAACCTTTTCTGCCTCAGGATCAGGATTCAACTGCAAATGCTGCGGCTTCCTTGGATTGATCTTTCTCACCTTTTCCAATTCCTTAACGAATCGTTGGAGAAGTATCCACTTCTTAAGATTGCTCCAGTGTTTTGGTGCTCTCTTCTCGGTTTTGTTTTTGACTTCTTTTCGTGTTGTCTCCTTCTTTGAGCCAACAATGTCTTCTGTGTTCAGACTTTTTGACTCTTTGAAGTTTTCTTTGGTAGACGACACTGTTGCATTGAAAAAACTTACATCAATTGTTCAGGATAATTCCTATAGTGAGAACAGATAAAACTTACATCTACTCATGCTAAAACTCTCATTAAACAAATGAAAGACAAATATAAGTTGTAGTACTAATTTCATACCTTCATTGTGATTCATTTCCAAGGATTCTTGATCTGCACCGGACTCGCTTGTAACTGATTGGTCATCAGATTGAACTTCTGGAAGGAGTATTCTTTCGATTGCTTCTCGTACCAGCTTGATGGCGAAAAGCTTCCGCAATTCAACTTCTTGATTTTCTGCATCCTCATTTGCAGGTATCAATTCTCTTTCAACAAAATCCAAACATGAGTCAGAACTTTCTTCGTTAACTCCACTAGACGATTTGTTCTCAGATTCTGCAGATCCATCCGGAATCATATGCCTACGAATCATACTCCACATGCTCATATGCTTCTTCTTTGGTTCAGCAACTTCAAGTGGAAGACAATTCTTGGATTCAGAATCCACAGCTGAACCTGATGTGCTATCAAAGTCCTCGTCCAGATCAGCTTTGCCATCCTTTTCTTGGATATTTCCAAGTTCCAGCTGGATATTTCTAGCTGAAACTGAAGAGATTTCACTGCTACATTTTTCTCCATGAAAAATATCCAACACCGATCTCGTTCTATTAGTGAATAGTCCATCTTCAGACCGAGTGTTTGCACTGTTACATTTTGCTCCATTAAAAATATCCAACACCGATCTCGTTCTGTTGTTATTTTCATCCTTACCAGATGTAGAGACACTATCATCTTGCTTTAAGACAAGTGAAAGATTTCTCTCCTGGTGACCAGAAACAGGTGATGCTGTAACACTATCATCTTTTGAGTCTACAGCATCAGTAACAGAAACAGATTCAATCTGCTCTCGCGCCATACAATTGCAGCATGTTGAAGCTGTAAAATGAGTGTCTTTCTCTTGTGTAGAATATTTTCTCATTATGTTGAGTGTCTCCTGGTAACTTTGTTCTGGAAATGATGTTTCACCAAAGGCAATCTCAGCAAGATCAGCATATTCAATAGCCTCGTAAAATCCAGCGTCTTCTTTAGTATTGCTTTCTACACAAAAAGAAGGATCTACACTAGGGATCAATCGAGTCATTTCGGAAAACTTCTCTCCATTTCTTGGCTTACTTTTCATTCTGATGCTTTTTTGTGATTTCAGCAATCTTTTCCTCCTATATACGCGCTTTACTGGGGGCGAAGGATCATCATAATGTCCTCCATGCAGAGAACAATGATGATATGAACAAACTTTAAACTTAGAAATCCTATCTGATTCAGTTTGTCCAGGTTGAAACACCACATGTTCCTGGAACTTGGAATCCTTAAGAGTCGAAGAACACGTTGCCTTATCCGGAATTTGACAGCATTTAGAGGAACCCCTCTTGGATTTAAGACTAGCCTTATTTATCAAAATCTTGACACTTCTCATACTAGTTGTCCTTGACAAAGTTTGCACATATTTCCTCGGACTCCGGCTTTGATCACTACTATCAAAGCTAGATTCATAGCTATTATGTAAACTTGAATGAGAATAACCTTTACCTTCAGAACAACTTGTTGCTTTCCTATAATGTGGTGGTGATGATTCTGAAACCTCAACTGAACTTGCAGCATAATCAGATAGTGATTTAGTAGGATTCTTGATTACTGATCTTGACCTTCTTCTAAATGACCTTGTACTTCCAAAATTCTTCATTATCTTTTTTAATGCTGGTCTGTTCTTGATTTTGTCATCATTTTGTGCAGATAATTCAGCTGCTAATGATCTTAAAGTTGATGAATGAATTGAGATCTCATCTACTGATCCAATCCCCTTCTGAAACATGAAAAAGGGTGTTACACAAAAGAGAGAATTGGTATTTTGCCTTCTTTAACAATGATCAATTCAAGCAAGAAATGAAACTTTCATAACTTTGACAAGTAAGAAAATTCATATTGTAATATTATGTCATTATCAAACAAATATTTTTATTCTTCATACTGATAGACTACTAGGACTAAGTCAAACACTTCTATGCTATGTTGTTCGGACTCTTCAAAATACCGATGGGTGCGTGTCAGATCCTCCAAAAGTAATATATTTTTGAAGGATTTGACACTGGTACTGTTTGATCAAATGCAAGAATCAAGAAAGTGCAGACACTTAATTTTACCTGAGAAGTACTTCCTTTCTTTGCATCATAGCTAGTTGTGACCTTCATATAATTTGGTGATAAATCTGGCATTTTCACTGGACTTAGTTGCTCAGGGCTCAAGTTATCACTTGATGTATCAATGGAGAGACAAGAAAACCTGGATTTTGAGCTCTTTTTTGAGGATGTTTTTTTCAAGAA
This sequence comes from Nicotiana tabacum, assembly GCF_000715075.1. NCBI lineage: Eukaryota > Viridiplantae > Streptophyta > Magnoliopsida > Solanales > Solanaceae > Nicotiana > Nicotiana tabacum. Next base: position 940,950 of record NC_134102.1, read on the forward strand.
AGACAGTCTTGGAAATCTGATAGATCTTAGCTTGTTTGGTTTCTTGTTGGAGTCTAAAGTTTGTGTTAATGTTGATTCAACTTCCATTCACCCTTTTTCAAAATTTCACTTTTGGGATGGTAAGAAGGTAAATTCTTTTTTAAAATTGTTTTACTAGTTCTTTTATCTTTTATGTGTTTTGAAGTTAGAAATTTTCTTATATATATGAGATTGTTGTGATTCTTGTTTCTGGATTATAATAATCCATTTGTCAAAAAGGTTGAGAATAATAATCCTTTTCGATTAGTGGCTGACATAAAAGACTATAGATTCTAAAGTTTGTAATTGGATTTAAATGATTGTTTTTTCTATGGACAATACATTAAAATTTAGAAGTTAACTAGCTAATTAGATCTAGATGATGCAAGTGAGATGTGTTTTATGTGGATTATACTGTGTGCTGTTCTGTTTGTACCTTGACTTGTCAAGATTGGAAAAGTTGCCTATTGGCATCATATAGTTGATTTTTCTATTAGAATGTGGTTGAGATTTTTTTGACTTGTACAAAGTTGGTGTTCTTGACTTGGCCTTATTGATTCTTACTTATCTTTTTGTGTGGGTGACCTCGGCTCGTGGAATAATTAATAAAGTCAAATTTCTTTATAACAAGTTCATTTGTTCCGATGTTTTTTGGTTATTATAGTAAAGTGTTGTTATAGAAGATATATATTATAATATAATATAAAAATCGATTCCGAAAAAAACTTGACTTTTATAGTGAATGATTGTTATATATGGATACTATTATAGAGGGGTCTGACTGTATTATTTTTTATGTATACTAACAGTGCAAATATTTCTATATCGTCTATAGTTTAACTTGTGATACCAGGTCTGCTATTATTTTTATCAAGTTATAATAAATGTTTATCAATATAGATTTACTTGTAATGACTTTATAAGAACCTGATTGTGTGAATAATTTTTTTACTTCGGAGTATAAAATGTAAAATCTTTGTAAATTTTTTGTCAAATCATAATTAAATGAATGAAATTCTGTCTGTCAAATGGAACCAATCAAGGAGGTCTATCTGCCAAAAATTGTTGAATTTATTCCATTTTTTGTTCCCTTTTCCATTTGATTCCCACACCCTTTGAGTGTGAATGTATTTTTTATTTCGTAGCCAATCTCAACCTATTCCTTTAAAGATTTAAGTTAACACCATCGTTATAATTTAAAATAGTATAGCAAGTTACTTACTATTAGTTTACATAAAGTTATATGTAATTATTTTTAAATGATATGATTGTTTGCACCACTTGTACAAAAACTTAAAATTCCTTTATTTAAGGCATTCAAATGTGAAAATTGTATTATTTTATACAATTTTCAGAGATTTTCAAATGACGAAGTACATATTACATATATCAATGAATATATACCATTTACATAGTTATTAATAAATCATAGTTAATTAATATACGTTTATACCTTAATTTATTATATAAGGGTATTATTGTATTTCCAGTTTGACGCGTTTGAGAGGTCACTGCTGATTAAAATTTCCAGTTAAGTCAACACTCAGCACCGACTAATTATTAAATTGAAGCTGACATTTATTTTTCTTTCCAATTTTTAATAAATGGATTTTCCACTTTATTCTCATCAATTTTTTAAACTGTTGCTACACTGATTTGCCAGACAATACGCACATGGTACCAAGTAATCATGTTTTGTCCCAATTCCCAAATGAGAAAATATAAACAAACGCCTTCACCCTCGAAGAATATAATGTAAATTTCTTACTAATATTATCAATTTAAACATGTAAAGATGTGGTGGAAGATCATATTCTCCACGCTTAACGTTTTGATTTTAAGTCTTTTGAATCTAGAATTATGTTACTTGATTAATAAACAAGTAAATCCTGTCATTTTTAGGGTTGAACTACATATGATTTCAAGATAATTTTCATGGCCATTATAAATCTCGTATCTTGTATGGCTATAATTAGTGATGGCAAATGAACAAGTCAGGATGAATTTTGATAGTTGTGCGTAAGGATTCGAACTTAGTGATTTACTTCCTAATATTATCGATTGGGTCATCCCTTATTCCCTATTAACTCTGTGAAAGAAAATACCCTAAATATAATTGTGTGTAGTTTTATTTATGAATCGCTCTAATTTAAATGTTTTTGTCATACCATTTTCACATCACTTAAAATAATTAGCCTTACAACGACATCATACTCCTATATTGTTTTTGGTGGTTTTACTTATTGTTGGGCTCGAGTTGTAAAATTTGATATTGAACGAAGCCCGTAGAAGAAGCTCAATGAGAAAGCTTTCAAGATGAGTTCGGCCCACTTATACTTACTTCCATATATAATAATGAAAGAATTAACCCAAATAGCCGCCGTCCAATTGCTTAAACTAAAAATAATCATTGGATGTATAATATATGCATAATTTATATATTATATGTACATAATTATATATAGTCAATATAATATATATATATTTTATATACTTTTTAGCTACCGAATGCAATTAGTTTTGGCCGACTGACTAATTTTGTATTTTACCCTTATATATATATATATATATATATATATATATAATTTTTACTTGGGCTACAAATTTTAGAGATATAGATTGAGCCCATAATTTGTGGAAAAAGAAGATTTAAAACTTTATACAAGGCACTTAATTTTTGAAATCCAAATAAAAATCGACATATACGTAGACTAATTGTGATCACTTAATTTTAGCTGTTAAAATCAAATTGCTTGGGTTAATGTAAATATTATGTGCAAGTGCGAACCCATTTCCTTAATTAACTATAATTTAGTAATAATAAAAAATAAAGACATGTGTCATAAATATAATATGTGCCGTAATATTATAAAGCATATAAGTTTTATGCTTAATTACCAGAATTTATATAGGTAGCTACGAAAATGAAGTTCTTGTGTATATATAAACTAGTATTTATGAACGTGCGTTGCACGTTAATAATGGCACGTGATGATTTAAACATCTATTTATATAAATGAATAAAAAAAATTAATTAATGAGAGAAATCTTATGTATAATAATACAACAATCGTCTAATTAAATGCCGAAAAATATTATTATATTAGCATAATACATGAATTTAAAATAAAAGGATATCATCAAATCTTATACAAATTATCAATTTTGTCATGTTATTTGGATAATTATGTATTATAGTTTAAAAGTGTTTAATGTGATGGTATATTAACGAACACTTCTTTGTGGACAATATTTATGTGTATGTTTCCCCCTAATGCTTTGGTTGCTCTTCCTTAACCAGAACTCTTGTTGTCGATCTTGATATCTTTATTGAAAGTGCAATATACAGTTGTTCGTGTAAAAAAATATATTGCGGTAAATATAGTCCAATATTTAGGATGTTTATCCTTGTGCTTTATTTATTATATTTGCAAAACATAAACATAGTAAAAATTATTTCATACAAATTTAAAAGGATATTTCTTAGTTTCGGAAGACGAAAGTTGAATTCGGGGATAAGAATATACTTAGAAGCAAATTGACCAATATCATAATTTTGCATGTATGATGTTATTATCAAAACTTCTATATACCATATGTGTGCTATAACATAAGCTATTCAGTGTATCTAAATTTTTCAGTAGCATGACGAGCATATTTCTTCAAAATTAACCTATATACAATGGAAGATCAATTTTAACTTAATCTATTATATAAACGGTGACACTAACATACGTAAGAAATAATAAACTTGACAACAAACATGTATGGTAGAAGGCCATTTGGTATTAAAGTATTTAAGTATTCTTCTTGCTAGTAATTATTGATATCATTTTTTGCTAGGTAAAAACAGAAAAATATTTTGTTTTTACTATAAAATTTTACAATCAAATTTTTATTTAGTTGATCAACACATTCATATCTGCTAGCTAAGATGTCTTTTTAATTCTATCATGCGATTTACACAAATTACATTTTAGTCTAATGATAGAAATATTTCTTTTATTAAATGCACTACTATTATCATTGGGATTGATAATCAAATTTCAAGAACCAAATCATTTTTTTACTGGATGTTATTGTTCGTTTCTGACATGAAGCAAGAAGACACTAATTACTAGATCTATTCTTACATTATATTTCTTGTTAGTTGAATCTTTTTCATTTGAGGTCATAAGTACAACTTTGACAAGCTAGCTTTTACAGTCTCTACTTTTGTCGATTTTGGAACTCCTGGTAGTACTTGACATAAATCACATCTCAAACCATTAATTTTCCACCAAATGGTTCATTAATATCCAATATATCTCTAGAACTTTGGATAATTAATTCAATCATTTAATACTTAGCCATAAGTGCTTCATCCCATATTATTAATTTTGCCTTCCTTATAAATTTAGCACCATTGCTCTGCTTTGATATATTTGTGATGGTTATTTAAGTTATTTCGAGAGGTATATCAAATCTAAAGTGGGTGACCTAAAATAAAATCGTTGTTGGTACACCACTTGCTATTATTGCTAACAATGCCATGCCTCTTGATATGATATTTGCAAGTTACGTGTTTGGATAGATGTGCTAAAACGGATAATAAGCGGTTGATATGTTTAGTAAAAAAGTGTTGATAAGCTATTCTTTTGTTAAAATGACTAAAATAACCAGCTTCATCCTCTCATCATTGAAATTGACTCCTTGGGTGATGAGTCAAACATCTTTCGAGAAATTTGAAACATCTTTTTTTTAGGTGTTTCACACATTTGACAGTCTGTTTCGAATCCTGATTCGATGTCCTTGTTATTACATTTTGATTTGGGCTGCAGTAATACACTTGCACACGTATACACTGTAGCATGCCATTTATACTAGCTCATGAGTACGAAACTTGACATTTATTGATAATGTCCATGTATTATGGTATTATCCGTTTCATGTTGCTATTGAGCTTGTGATTATACCGGGCGAATTGTGATTGTGAGCATGTGATCATGTCGGGCGGATTGTGACTGTGAGCCTGTGACTATTGTCGGGCCTACACGAGTTTGGCACGTGAGTTATCCGTATGGTTGTGATTTTGAGATGTGAGCACGAGGTGTCGTGAGTATATAATGGTGGGTTAAGACCCGGGACTTGTGACCATTATATGAGATATCATAGAGCGATTTCGTTATGCAATTTGCGTTAGACAACGTGATTATTGGTTGTCCTTTGTATTCCTTATTTGGTTTTAAACAATGTTTTCTCGGTATTCTTATTGCTTTACTTCCTATATGCACATGTTGACTTCCCCGGACCCCGCACATAGCGGGAGCTTAGTGCATCGGGCTGCCCTTTTATGGTTATGCTGCACACGTTATTTTGTCTAGTGAGTGTCTTGACTGTATATCGTCACTACTCCACTGAGGTTAGTCTTGATACTTACTAGGCACCGACCGTGGTGTACTCATACTATATTTCTGCATATTTTTGTGCAAAGCCAGGTACTGAAGATATCGGACTCGGGCAAAGTTAGCTTGTTGGTCGTAAGGATTCGAGATAGAGCTGCTTGGTCGTCGCAGTCCATTAGGGTTCTTTCTTTCTTTGTACTGTCAGCTTGTATTTGAACAATATTTTATTTCAATTCTTGAGATCATTACATGTATTTAACTAGAGTTTGTGACTCTGTATTACCAGTCTTGGAGGTTGTTATGATTGTTGCCACGTAGGCTTATTCCACTTTTATCTCGGCATTTATATTAAATCATGTTTCGAATCCTCATTATTAAAAAAATAGGCTTAATTGTTATAGAAATCAACTTACCTAGTTTAGAGACTAGGTGTCATCACGATATTTTATGAAGTGAAACTGGGGTCATAACAGAAACTCCTCCGTTTCTTTACCAAGCTCACTTTTTCTCCAAAAATGGCATTTTTTTTACTTAAAGCATTATATATGGGGTTTGGGGAGGGTAGTGTGTACGCAGACTTTACCCCTACTCTGGGGCCATTATTCGTTCAAACTTTTTGGTTTGGATTTTACAACACAGAGGATGTTGGATCAATAATGTGTCCTTCAATTTGTTTGTATCTTATGTTTAACGTCAATGAATAAATGATTTAATGATTTCTTCAACAAGTAGCATCAACGATATCTTATTGTCTCGTATTTGCATGTTACATGAATAGCCATTTTTTGTTCATTTGCCTTAATTATTCATTAGGAAAATCACGTTGTATAGTCATTTTTAAAATAATAATCGAAATATATTTATGTTATGTACAAAAATTATACAAATTTTATACATTTTTTCGGTTATCGAATGTAATTAAATAATTTTTGACACGGATTAAAAGTGATAGATACAACAACAACAAGAACCCAGTATAATCCCACTAGTGGGGTATGAGGAGGGTAGTGTGTACGCAGACCTTACCCCTACCCTAGGGATAGAGAGGTTGTTTCCGATAGACCCTCGACTCCCCCCTCCAAGAACTCCCCACCTTGCTCTTGGGGTGACTGGAACTCATAATCTCTTGATTGGAAGTAGAGGGTACTCACCACTAGAGCAACCTACTCTTGCCTACTAAAAGTGGTGATAATGGGCATCAATTTGCAGAAGACAAAAAAGAAGAAGGATGGAACAGCTATTTTAGTAGGACGAAAGTCATTTTTACAGAAAATATTTGCTCCAACTAACACTTACACATTATTATTAATTCTGAGTATCAAAACACACTCTCCGATTGTCTAGTATAACTTGCTATTAACCTTAGTATAAACTAAAAAGGGTAATTCGGTGCACAAAATGTCTAGCGTTCACAAAGGGTCCAGGGAAAGATCGCACCCCAAGGGGTGTGATATAGATAACTTATCGTAATATAAGTATTAATGGTTGTTTTCACGATTCGAAGTCATACAAATATTCCAAAATTCCCCGCCTTCAACCTTAATATAAAATATATTTAAAAAATAATTTTTACTGGCCAACAAACCACCAAAAAAATTATTGTCCTAAAAAATATCTACAATCAAAACTGACTATTATCATATTAAATAAATATTCAACTTTAGAAAAACACTTTAGAAAAGTCATTATCGCCGGTGGTATTAGCTTAGAATAAATCAATAAAGTGATATCTCCTTTTCCTTTAATGCCAAAAATTTGAGGAGCCATGATTAGTGGTAAGTGGATTCCACATCTACATCACTATTATTGATTTTTTGCTCCCTAATTATATGATTAATTTGATTCTAAATCCATATAATACTTTTGAAAATCGCAATGACTATCTACTATAGCTGATTTATAAGTATCAGGATAAACACATAGATTAAATTTTGTATTTGAATGAACTTTTTAAATTGCTAGTGTGTCTAAAAGATGAAACTTACTTTATCTTGCCTAGAAAAAGAACTAGTGTGAAAAAGTCAAACCTAACTACTACAAAGAGACTTACAACTAGCCATTTATAGAAGAATTAACTCAAATAGTCGTTCACTCAACCGCTTAAACTAAAACTAGCCGGTGGATATATAATCTATGCATAATTTATGTATTACATGTATATAATTATATATAATTAATGTATAAACTATGTATATGACTAGAAAATGTAAAAAAATAATTATGGCCGACTATTTGTGTAAAGATTCCTTCAATAATTGGGCAATTAGAAAATTCTTGTCATGGTACTTCAGAATATAATTTAATTTCTCATCGAAAAACTTGCTACCGCTGTATTATCTATTTTTTTATTTATCCGATATTCAGAACTCAATAGCTGGATTTATCTGAATTTCGCTACCAAGTAGGCTAAGTAAGAGACGTAAAACTTTTTCTACCAAGAACTTCTCAACTTTTACGGTTCGAAATCGAGACATCTATTTAAAGTTAAAGGAATCTCAATTATTCACCACATCCCTAGGTGGTACTAGGAAATCTTAATTTGAGTCGTTTAATTCAAGGTTCTAAAATGTTTATATTGAAATAAATTACCAAATTTGAAAATGAGACCTACTATATTCTTAATGTAACCATACAAGAAAATAATTAAAAAAATTAGATATTGATTGTAATTTTTTGACAGAGATTGTAATTTTTTGACAGAGGTAGAAGCTTTAAAGAACCAAAGATTAATTTTAATAGGAAAAATTGATTTAAAAAAAAATGGAAATAAGATTTAATGCATTTCTAGTTCTAGAAAATAGTGGAATTTCATATGAACTAAAAAGACTTGTGAAATGGTATTTAGAATTTTCCTAATATGACTATAAAAGGCAGAGATAATTACTTGGAAATAAGATTTAATTGTTTTTTAAAATTATTATGACAAGTATAAACTCGAAAATAGGAGTATATTTTTTTTTTCATTTAAATTCAAAGGAGCAGCCTGGTGCACAAGCGGAGTTCGGGGAAGGGCCGGACCATAATGTAGGGCAAGACCCATTAGAGTCTTAACCTACATTTTTACAAGGGCTTGTTTACACGGTTTGAACATGTGACCTCCTCCCCTTCCTTCATTTAAATTCAAAGAAAGACGGGAAATGAAAAAATAAAAATAACACCAAAGAGAGTGATTCCGAACCAAAAAAATTTGTGCAGAGCCAGGTATTGGAGATATCGGATTCAGATAGAGATTAGAGTGTGTTCGTAAGGATTCAAGGTAGGACTGCTTGGTCATCGCAGTCCCTTGGAGACTTTCCATTATATTGTACTATCAACTCTTATTCGAATAGTATTGTATATTCTATCCTTGAGATTATTGCATGTATTCAGTTAGAGTTCGTGACTCCGTATTACCAGTCTTGGGAGGTTGTTTGATATTTCTGCTGTTAGTGTTGACACTTGTATTGAAATTAAAAAAAATGACTCGAAATAAAATTGTAATCGGCTTACCTAGTCTTAGAGACTAAGTATCATCACGACGCCTGTGGTGGAATTTTGGGTCGTGACAAGTTGGTATCTTTTTGTGGTCCAGGATCACTCTCTTTGTTGTTATTTTTATTTTTCATTTCCCGTCTTTCTTTGAATTTAAATGAAGGAAGGGGAGGAGGTCACATGTTCAAGCCATGTAAACAGGCCCTTGTAAAAATATAGGTTAAGACTCTAATGAGTCTTGCCCTACATTATGATCCGGCTCTTCCCCGAGCTCCGCTTGTGCACCGGGCTGCTCCTTTGAATTTAAATGAAGGAAAAAATATACTCCTATTTTCGAGTTTATATTTGTCATAATAATTTTAAAAAATAATTAAATCTTATTTCCAAGTAATTATCTCTGCCTTTTATAGTCATATTAGGAAAATTCTAAATACCATTTCACAAGTCTTTTTAGTTCATATGAAATTCCACTATTTTCTAGAACTAGAAATGCATTAAATCTTATTTCTATTTTTTTTTAAAAATTATTTTTTCCTATTAAAATTAACCTTTGGATCTTTAAAGCTTCCACCTCTGTCAAAAAATTACAATCAATATCTAAAAACTATTAATATAAAAAGATTCATTATTTTCTTATATGGTTACATTAAGAATATAGTAGGTCTCATTTTCAAATTTGGTAATTTATTTCAATATAAATATTTTAGAATCTTGAATTAAACTATTCAATTCTTCAAATTAGTAAAATATAGTCGGTCGGAATACGTAATATTATATTATCGCTAAACTTAATTACGCTTTATACATAGTTTACTCTTAGAACTTGTAGCCAAATTCTTTTGACACGCTCCTTATTTATACACAATCTTTTACCAACCAAACCTTTTAAGTGTATGTGACACACTATTAGAGTCGTGACATGTGTACTTAACTTTAAAAAACACTTACAATTACAAATTTACCCCATCTTCTTCCTATTTTCACTATAAACGTTCACTTTAGGGAGGCTTAGGAAAGAAGGTTGAAGCTAGACCCTTGTATTAACAATAATCCTGTCAAAGGCCATGGCTTTTGGAAAAGCAAAAAATGCTAATAACTTTTGGGAGTGTTATAAGAAAAATTAAATTATGGTGGATGTCTACTCTTCCTCCATGATCTTCTCAAATGATTAATGACATATTTTTCTTCACTTTTCATGCCTATATAAAGGCCTTGTAATAGATAAGAAAATACACACAATTAAAGGAGAAAATCTCTTTCTTTTCTTTATCTCCATTTTTTGTTAATATTTTACTAAATTGCTTTTATTTTATAACACGTTATCAGTACGAATTGCTCATTTCATGATCTTCTACGTCAAGACTATGTAAATTATAAGCAGACAATGAGATCAAGTACAATGAAAAATATTTTGGATGATAATACAAAGATAAGTTTTACATCCATCTAAACCCATTCATACTTTCATATCTTTGCATTAACTTTATGTGCAGTATTTAGTTAAAATATTTTTTTCAATTATATCCAGTGAAATAAAGAACCGGAAAGGTATGTCTTTATTTGCTACATCTCTTATAGGACAAAGATAATATTCCAATGTATATATATGTTCTGACCGTTTACATACTATGATAGATGATTATTAAGGTAATTTAGTAATAATATTTTTACCATCACATGATGTATTTCATTGAAAGCAAAATTATCAAATATGTAGGAGATTTTACAGTACCTTGCAAATTTGGCATTCAAATGTACAATCATTTTTGCTGGAAACATAAGGCTCATTCCTCCGTATTGAATTTTTTTGGTGAAGTTCTTATAGTCTTTGAAATGTAAGTGGTTGTAGGTTATCTGCACATTTTTCCTAATTAATTTATTAAAATGTAAAAGTGACTGTATCATTTAAAATTTTTTTGGCATATATCCTAACTAGCATTTTTGTTGCAGAGGAACTGTTTCAAGATTGAAATAGTTATATATGTCTTCTTGAAAGTTAATTTACTTATGCCTATAATTATGAAGTAATAATATTTTAAAGGCTCGAGTGCGAGTCCTAGTGAATTTTGACCTATTATGCCAAAGATTGAGGGTAAGACGATGGGTTTAAGTCCCAACGCACTATGTTGATGAAAGGACGTTGGATTCAAGTCCCAACGCATTATGGCCTAGCATACCTTTATATGGGTAAGACATTGAGTTTGATTCATAATAATAATAATAATAATAATGATAATAATAATAATAATAATAATAATAATAATAATAATAATAATAATAATAATAATAATAATAATAATAATAACAACAACAACAACAACTAAAGAAAAAATAATATATTTTTCATGAAAAAACATGAAGCTTGTCCCACTTGATTTGCTCCATTCTTGAAGTGAATGTGATAGCAGTGCATGATAAGTCTAAATAAAGACAAGTGGTTAACCAATGAACGTGGGCGTGCGAAATGCCAAAATAATAATAGTTATCACTATGGTAATTATAAAAAGGGAGAACAAGACAATATTTACCATCAAATTGGAATGAAAAAATAAATAAAATAAAGCACATTGTATGATTATACTCCATTCTTTGAAGAGAATGTGACTTGTGATAAAGATTGAGAATGCATACTCATTCCTGAAAGTGAATGTAAAAATATATATGTGATAAAGATTATGCATAATAATGTACTTGTGCATGGTTGGATAAATACTACAACTCACCTCTAAGGGAGGTTTGAGACAAAGAAAGATAATGAATATTACTGTGTAGTTACATGAATATATCATTGGTCGCATACATGTGATACGCCAAAAAATATTTTGTCAAGCCTTATGAAAGTTATTAAAAGTAAAATTAAAGCAAGAAATTATTTTGCTTATGATGATTTTGAACATGACAATTATTATGATATGATTCTCTTTGTGAAGGAGACATTCATTATATGGATGGTGTGACAAAAGATCTTGTAGTACAAAGGCAGTTAAGAGCTCTAAAAGAACTAATTTGTTACTACCTATATGAATAAAATTGTTCATGACATTAATATTGTAGTAAGTCTCAAAAGAAACATTTTGATTTACAAATATATTAGCCAAAGTGGCTGGCATATTGAGACTATAAGTGAAAAGAAGATTGAATATCTTTATATTATTATAACTATACCGGGTAAATATGAAGGTAGCCTGACTTTTCTTCTATTTGTACTACACAAGTATAAGCATGATGATGCAATCACAATCCACAAGTAAACTAGAGGTTTATTGAAATAAATATTAGTTGGCATGACAGGTTGACCATCTCGGTTCAATTATGATGGAAAAAATTAATTGAGAATTACATTGGCATATATTGAAGAAATATAAGATTCTTCAAGAATTCTCTTCTACTGCTTATTCTCTTGATATACCAGTTAAGGCTGGGATTGAATCCCTTGATTTATGGAACGAATAAAAGGTGATAAATATATGGGTACAGTCACTTTCTATGTGGACCGTTTACTATTATATGATTTTAATAGATGCATATATTCTATGGTCACATGCGTATCAACTTGCAGTTTGTCTTTTGCAAGATTGATTGCTCAAATTATTAGAGCACAGTTCCAGAATATAAATTATGATGATTTATCTTGATAATACTGGTTTAAATCCAAGTTGGTTTAGCAGAAATTATATGCCTCTAATTATATCTAAATCACTGATTATGAGAACAAAACTGCCAAAATAAAATTTGGTATGTGATATATTATTTAATATACAACATCACGTGTATGTATCTAGCCAAGTTATGATAAGTTCTCCCTATCACAATCAGTTCAGGGTCAGGAACCAAATAATTTCCATCTAAAAATATGAATGTGCTATATGATTTAATTATTCCACCACAATACATAAAGATGGATCCCCAAATAAGGCTAGGGATATGTGTTGGTGATCCCAACAATAGGGGGAGAAAATGGGCAACTGAAAAAATAATGCATGTAATGAATTATTATGAGTATATCTAGATCCTCGTACGAGAAAATGTGAACTTGAAGTTCAAGTGATAATTTATTTGCAAAATATTGATAGGCATATTTGCTGACCCAGAGCTAAATGTCATATTCAGCTGCTAATGCTCCAAATAAAATAAAGTTCATAATGAATATTGTCTATGGCATGCATGAAGCATAATAGACCAATAGGTTCCAAAGATAAAACTCCTTGAAGAAGGAGAGAAACAAATATTCAAGATGGTCATAATAAGGAGGCAAATGCTCTAGAAGAGGACCACGACATAACACTTCATAAGACCTCATGGGAGAGGCTCAAGTACCTGAAAATAATAAGATAAAGAGATCTCAATAAGTTATGTCTTTATTGGGTAATAGTAGAACCGATACAAAATGATCGTCGACGATATTGCTAATCAAATGTAGCGCTCAATATTATTAATATTGATGAGGATCTTGAGCTCAAATCTGTCATGAAATTAGGACAGATAAATGATTGGCCAAATGAAAAATACGCAATGAAAATTGATTTCATCTGAAAAATATGAAGTTGGACGGATAGTCCCAACACCTAAAAGTATAAAGCCAGTGAAGGTATAAATGTATTCTTGTGCGGAAAAAAGAAGGTCAAGTCGATAGACATAAAGACGACTTGTGTCACAAGAAGATTTGTAAATATCCTGGCATTGATTATATAGAGATATATTCTCATGTGGTGGATGTCGCCATTTCAGATTTTAATCTGGCACTACAAGAAAATTGTGATATGCGTATAATGAAAATCATTGAAGGATTTAAATTGTTCTGAAGCATATTAAGGTTTAAAAGAAATTTATTAAATAAATCTTCAAAAATCCTTATACGGGTTGAAATAATCAGTGCGGTGGTATAATCGCCTGAGTGAGTACCTGTTGAAAGAAGGGTACAAGAATGATTCAATTTGTCCTTGTGTCTTTATAAAAATATCTGGATCTAAATTTGTTATAATCACCGTATATGTTGATGATTTAAATATCATTGGAACTCCTAGGGAGCTTCCTAAAGCAGTAGACTATTTAAAGAAAGATTTTGAAATAAAAGTTCTTGGAAAGATAAAATTTTGTCTTGGTCTACAAATTGAGTATATGAAAGATGGAATTTTTTGTCCATCAATCAACATACACTAAAATGATTTTAAAGCGATTCTATATGGATAAAGCACATCCATTCCGACCCCATGAAAATAATAAAGAGCTTCTTGGTCCCGAAGTACCATATCTTAGTGCAATTGGTGCACTAATGTATCTTTCTAACATTACAAGGTCTGACATAACTTTTTCAGTTAATGTCTTAACAAGATATAACTCTGCTCCTACAAGGAGACATTGGAATGGAATCAAACACATATTGCAGTATCTAAAAGGGACTACCGATATGGGATTATTTTATGGCAATAATTGCAATCCCGATCTTGTTGGTTATGCCGATGCTGGGTATTTATCTGACCCACACAAGACTCGATCACAAACATGTTGTGTGTTTACATGTGGAGGCACTGCCATATCTTGGCGATCGACTAAACAATCAATCTTGGCTACTTCATCTAATCATGTTGAGATAATTGCTATTCATGAAGCAAGTCGAGAATGTGTATGGTTGAGGTCTATAATACACCTTATTCGAGACAAATATGATTTGAAGTGTGACAAACTACCTACAATTTTGTATGAAGACAATGCAGCATGCATAGCCCAATTTAAGGGAGGATTCATAAAAGGGGATAGGACAAAGCAAATTTCACCAAAGTTATTTTTCACACATGATCTTCAAAAGAATGGTGATATCAATATGCAACAGATCCGTTCAAGTGATAATATGGCGGATTTGTTCACCAAATCTCTATCGACGTCAACCTTCAAGAAACTTGTGTACAAGATTGGGACGTGAAGGCTCAAGGATGTGAATTGATGCTCTCATCAGGGGGATTTAATACGCGATGCACTCTTTTTCCCTTACAAGTTTTTTTTCCATTGGGCTTTTCTTTGTAAGGTTTTTAACGAGGCAACCAAAAGGCGTATTTCTAAACATATGTACTCTTTTTCTTTCACTAGGATTTTTTTTCCCATAGGGTTTTTTCCTAATAAGGTTTTAACGAGGCACATTATCTATGGACATCTAAGGGGGAGTGTTATAAGAAAAATCAAATTATGGTGGATGTCTACTCTTCCTCCATGATCTTCTCAAATTATTAGTGATATATTCAATGATATATTTTTCTTCATTTGTCATGCCTATATAAAGGCCTTGTAATAGATAAGAAAATACACACAATTGAAGAAGAAAATCTCTTCCTTTTCTCTATCTTCATTTCTTGTTCATGTTTTACTAAATTGCTTTTATTTTATAATAGGGAGAAAAATGTTTTCATTTTACCTAAAAAAACAAAGGAAAAGAAAGCACAAGTTTGGTAGAACACGCAAGTGTTAATATAAGGCTTCAAACATAATTCTTTTTTGAATTCACTTGCCCTTTTTGTGTGTAGAACACGCAAGTGTTAGAAGACTAAGGGGTCGTTTGGTAGGATGCATTAGAAAAGATAATGCATGCATTAGTTTTTGATATTATTAAATCCCTTGTTTGGTACACTTTTTCAACCTATGTATTACTAATGCAAGTATTAGTTATACAATCTATTTGGTATTATCCTATGTATAACTAATACATAACAAACCATGGTATTAGCAATACCAAGGCTATTAAAGAATGCATTAGCATAGTTGATGAAATTGTCCTTAATGTCCCTTAAAACTAAAGAGTATGAAGGGCATTTTTGTTAACAACTAATATTTCTAAAAATTATGCAATGTTTTTTAATTTTATTAGTACACTACACCAAACAATGAATAAGAAATATTCTCTACATTACTAATCCTTGCATTACTAATACACCTAATTATTTACCAGTAAAATGGTACAGTTGAATTTTTACGTGATTTCTAGACAAATGAATTAATTTGATCATGAAATAATAAAATAATCGAAGAATTATGCAATATTTAGCCTTAGTATATAGACGAAACAACAGAAGTAACAGTTCCGGGAACAAGGTTTCCAGGCACAACAACAACAACAACAAAATCAAAAAAGTAAGAAGGTTAGATTGTATTAAGCTTTGTATAGAATGTAGCGTAAGTTTGCTAGAAAATTCGTGTCCTTTATAATGACAACTGATCTCACTATTTATAGTATGTCTAAGGAAGAAGGTCCTAGAATCGTGGCCTTCTTTAGTGTAAATTATGAGAGACATTGATGAAGATGTAACGGTGAACATAAATGTCAAATTTTCTGTAACGGGTAATTGCTTTTAATGCCATAGAATATTCTCTATTAAATGCTACTGAACGAAGAGTATTTATCACATCTTTATGAGCGTTATTCTTTCCGGTGACAAATGAAACAGTTGCCTTCGGTCTTTGGTCATCCCCCCGTCTTGGGTTCCACGTGTCCCTTTTTAGACGGTCACGTGTCATAGCATATTTTACCCTATACAGATAGTCCCCATGCTTTTCGGTGACATAACTTTATGTTATTGAAAAATTGGTAGAAATACTCTTTTGGCAGAAATTACTATAATTCCCTCTAAAGGCTTCTAACGGTTGATTAGACACACGTTTCTCCGCATCTAATCCCCCGAACACGTGTCATCTCATGATTCAGCACAACTTTTGCTGATTATCGAGGTAATCATGGCCATGTATTTAGCCGCCAAAATTTTTACTTATATGTATCAACCTTCTCCCTTATACTTCATAATTTTTCAAGCTTCTCTTATCTAACTTGCATCTTGCTCTTCATCTTTTTTCTAATTCTCTTCAAACAAAAAACCTTCTCATTCTTCCATACAATGGCTTCTTCCTCAAAAGCGTACCGATTTTTCAATGAGCAAGTTACATATTTTTACATGTATCCCTTTACTTTGGGTGTGTTCTCTTTGAACAAAGAGCTTGACTCCATGATTGCGGAGTTTTGCCTACGCTAACAAGTGCGTTTGGCACAAGTAAGTCCTTCTGTATGGAGGACGATTGCTTGCCTTCACGTTTGTGCCATGAGACCGGATAGGAGCTAACCTTAGTTCATATGATAAATCTCTATTCTCCCAAAATCTTCCACGGGGGAACGATAAACCTCTTTAAGTGTGGCCACCATGCTCTATTGTCAAGCATGGATTATGACAACGACCATGGGTGGATGGAACGGTTAGTTGCAGCTGCCACCAACAACATCATTCCGGTAACGACTTCATCCTTTCCGGACGCTTGGAACCGCACGCGTAAGCTCTTTGTTTAATATTTTCTTTTACTAAATATTTTTCTATAGCCATATTTATCCTCCATCCTTCGCATGTTTCAACAACTCGATGGATCCCATGGGTGGTTAAAGGTTTGGATCGGTGTGTACAAAATATCTTGGACGTTACGACGCCCGAGACTCGCTTGTGGAAATAATTGACCCCTAAATATGGGTGGAAGGCCAAGAATCATGGTAATTCAAACTCACCCTGTTTCAATTTTTCATGTGAAGAACTTGATTGATCCATTCTAACTTGTCTAAGAAATTAGGTCTCCCCGCGAGCTCTGTTGTTGCTCCCGAGGATGATGTCTTTATTGATCCTGCTGATGCGACGAGGCTGCTTCAGGAGGCGCTTACTCAAACAGGTGTCTCCGGGCCTGCTTTAGGAGCAAATGTTTCTTTACGGAGTCCCCGACCAGAAGATAAACAACCAAATAGAAGACGCTCCTCCGCAACCGGGGAAAAGAATAAGAGGGCGAGGACCGATACCCCCGAGTCATCTCCAGTAGCTATGGTGACAGGCCCTTCTCCTGGGCCAGTCATAGACACAGTGACGATCGATGATGATGATGAAGAAGCTAGTGATAAGGGAGCTTCTCTAAATAGAAGATGCCGATCCTCATCATCTCAACAGGATGCTCGACCTGTTGAGATAGTTACACCAACCGAGGACGATGCCTCGACACTTTGGAGAGAGTTTGATTTGGTAGATAATGTCAACTCCCGTTTTTGGTCCCTAATTGTTATGCCCGGTACTGCGGGGTTGAGTACCGGGTTCCTACCGTCTTTGGTTGGCGAGCATCCAACAACCAGCACTGCATTTGATGCAGCTGCTTCTCACTCTTCAACTCCATCTGCTTCATCTCCATCTTCACTAATACCAGCAACTGCTACATCACTTCCATCTTTATCCACTCTTCCACAGCAATTGCTATATCATCTTCACCGGCCGCACCTGACCATGAAGAAGGTGTTCCTCTTCCACAATTCCTAATTCATGAGAATTTGGGGCAAAATTATGCTACCCCTTCTGAAGATCTACAAAGAAGGAGTAATGTTACTCTTTCGGTCTCTACCGGATGCAACTTTCTATCCCGGGTGGTGGAGCTTGCTAATTATCTGAAGCCTTTGGCTTCAAAGAAAGACTGGGAAAGGATTTAGGCACTCTCGGGAGAGTGTTTGTTGAACAACTCCATGCACAAAGCCGCAGCAGTACGTTCCTTTCTTCATTTATTACTCCTTCTATTTTTAGTGTAACGACCCGACCGGTCGTTTTGAGCATTTACACTCCTTCCAACTATTTGAAGTCTTGAATAACTTCCTACGAGGTATTATGACTTGTGTGAATTATCGGTTTTAGTTTTAAGGTATTTCAGAGTTAGCTCGGAAGAATGAATTTTCATGTTGGAAGCTTAAGTTAAAATAGTTGACCGGATATTGACTTATGTGTAAACGACCTTGGAATTTAATTCTGATGATTCCAATAGCTCCATATGGTGATTTTGGACTTAGGAGCGTGTCCGGAAAATTATTTAAAGGTCCGTAGTGGAATTAGGCTTGAAATGTCGAAAGTTGAATTTTGGGAAGTTTGATCGGGGGGTTTACTTTTTGATATCGAGGTCGAAATCTGATTCTGAAAATTGGAATACCTCTTTTATATTATTTATGACTCATGTGCAAAATTTGAGGTCAATCAGACATGATTTGATAGGTTCCGGAGTCGTTTGTAGAAATTAGAAATTTTAAAGTTCATTAGGCTTGAATTGGGGTGTAATTCATGGTTTTAGCGTTCTTTTAGGTGATTTGAGGGTTCGACTAAGTTTGTATGATGTTTTAGGACTTTTTGGTATATTTGGTTGAGGTCCCGAGGGGCTCGGGTGAGTTTCGGGAGGTTAACGGGTTGATTTTGGACTTAGCATGTTGGCTGAAGACTGCTGGTGTATTTTTCTGGTTTCCTTCTTCGCGTTCGCGAGTGGGCCTTCGCATTCGCGAAGGGGAATTTGAGGCAGGCAAGATTTTCCCTTCGCATTCGCGAGAGGGTCTCGCATTCGCGAAGAGGGGCTGGAGTCATACGAGGTTGTTCACCGCGTTCGCGATAGGGTATCGCGTTCGCGAAGGGAAAAATTATGGGCATGGGTATTTTGCCTTCACATTCGCGAAGGGGATCTCGTGTTTGCGAAGAAGGGCTCCGTAAAGCATCGCATTCGCGAGCAGTGTCTTATGTTCGCGAAGAATAAATGTTGGGCATCACATTTTGTGTTTCGCGAACGCGAGGGACTTGTCGCGTTCGCAAAGAAGAGAGGTCTGGACAGAGAGTTTAAGTTCTGAAAATGGGACTTCATCCCATTTTCAGTTTTTTACAGATTGGAGCTCGGGAAGAGGCAATTTTCGGGAGTTTTTCAAGGAAAACAACGGTATTCGAGGTGTTTGGAGGCCAATTCACGAGGCAAAGGCATAACGGAGTAAAGAAATTCACGATTTGAGGTAAGTAACACTTCTAAACTTGTTTCTGAGGGTATGAATCCCCGAATTTGGTATGATATGAATTGTTTGGAGGTGACACACATGATAGGTGACGAACATGTAGACGTGCACCACAGAAAGTCTATCTTGAATAAATCATATGAAGTTGTAAAATTAAAGAATCATGTTATTATCTGAACATGTGGCACGTGTTAGAGGAATTAAGTTGAGGCTAGTAATAAGGATCATGTTTAGGCTATGTGCAGATATTTTTGGACTCATGGGGTCATGATGCTGTTGAATTAATTATTCTAAAATATACATTTCACACTCAGTAATAATTGTCCATTGTGAGAATATTTATAAGATCGAGATGCGCGCCGCAGTGGGCCATATTGACTTTATATATGTTATCAATAAATGGATCGGGGATGCCCGCCTGCAGCAGGCCAGAATGGCTTTATACATTATTATTATATGAATCGGGGTTGCCCGCCTGCAGCAGGCCTTATGGGCTTTACAATTTTATGGATCGGGGCTGCCCGCCTGCAGCAGAACTTATAAGCTTTGTTATTATACGGATCGGGACTGCCCGCCTGCAGTAGGCCACATTGGCTTTGTATTACGCTTGGGCTGAAGGAGCCCCTCCGGAGTCTGTACACACCCCCAGTGAGCGTAGATGATCATCGATATTCGGGATGGACTTCCCAGGGCATGGACTTGCCTTACTTACTGCTTATATATATATTTGGGATGGATTTTCCCATATATATATATATATATATATGGGAATGGGATGGATTTTCCCAGGGCATGGACTTGACTTACTTAATTATATTGTAATGAGTTATCTGGACATGGATCTT
Organism: Nicotiana tabacum; assembly: GCF_000715075.1. NCBI lineage: Eukaryota > Viridiplantae > Streptophyta > Magnoliopsida > Solanales > Solanaceae > Nicotiana > Nicotiana tabacum. Next base: position 961,475 of record NC_134102.1, read on the forward strand.
GTCAGTATCATCTATATATAGGGAAAAATTATCCCAGGGCTGGATTGGCCTTATACAGTACTGAGTGACTGACTGTCAGTCGATGTGTAATTATATACGAGTTGGAACACCCCTGGGCAGGATTATCCATATACGGTACCGAGTGACCGGATAATTTATGACCAGTATTGACATGAGGTCTTTCTACTGAGATGTCATATTCCTCATATCATGCAGTATTGATCTATTTCACTTGTACTGAGTTTAACTGTTAAACTTGAAAGCATGCCTACATTTCTGTACCATTACTTTTACTGGACTGTACCTGTGGAGCTCATCATTCCTTTCAGCCCAGAGTTTAGTCTTGTTACTTATTGAGTTAGTTGTACTCATACTACACTCTGCACCTCGTGGGCAGATCCAGGTGCTTTCGGACACAGAGATTGTTAGATTTCAGAGTACTATTAGTTGGAGACTATCAAGGTAGCTGTTTGGCATTCGCTGACCTTGTCTCTCTTTCCTTCAGTTATTGTACTGTTCTATATTTTCAGACAGTGGTTTTTATCAGTCAATCATTGTACTCATATTAGATGCTCATGTACTCAGTGACACCGGGTTTTGGGAGTGTTATATTTGAAATTGTGAGATTTCTTTTGCTGAATTTAATTATTTGTTTTCAAATTTAAAAGATATGGTGGATTATTGAGATTTTTGGCTTGCCTAGTATTGAGATAGGCGCCATCACAACACGTGAGATTTTGGGCCGTGACATTTAGGTTTGAACAAATCCTCAATTTTACCTGTCTTACTTTGTAGGCTAACTTTCTTGCTTCCTAGGGTCTTTAGAGGTTGATTCGTGAATAGGAAGAGATTACCTTCTCACGGGATCAGATTTGGCAGAGCAGAAGCAACATGTCGCTCGCCTTTCGGAACTGGAAGCCAAGGTTGTTGAGGTTGTTGCATTGGAGGCTTGTTTGTAGTAAAGCGAGCAAGAAGTGGTAACCCTGAGCCAAGAAATTGGCCCGATGAGGGTTAGATTTGATGAAGCTAGGGCCAAATGGGCTGAAGTCCATAACGACGTTCTTGCTGCAATCGAACACGAAGCCGCCTTTGCTGAAAGAGTGACCAAATTAGAGGCAGCTTTGAACTCCAAAATTGAAGAGCTTGCAGCTACAAGGGCGAAACACGCCTAGCTGGAAGGGAAGTATAGGAAAACTATCGAGCATAATAGGCTTTTTTGTTCAACTATCAGTGACCTTGATGTTAGCTTCAAATCTGCTAGGCCCGCTCGGGAAAACCTTTATGCCGAGGTAACCCAACTCAAAGAAGAACTTCAGTGCCGAGAGACTTCCCTCGTTGTTGAGAAAGTTTAAGCTATGTACAGTATGAGGAGAAAAACCTTAGAAGAGGACAAAGATGGTGTTATTAATTTTGATGCTGAAATTGCTAAGGCCCATGAGCTTGAGTTAGCTGCTAAAAGTGGACTCTTAGCAAGGTCTGATGCACCTAGTCCTTCTGGTTTCGATTTCGAGTTCTAGGGAACTGAAGAAGAATCGGGAGGATGATGATGCTGAAGGCCAAACTGGTGAAAATGTTGATCCATCGGTGGGTCCATCTACTTCTCCCTGGGGCGCGGACACTTCTCTTCCTCCTGGTTTCGGAGATACTGCAGTTTAGCTTTTCTTTTCTTTTCTTTTCCCAATTCTTGTACTTGTGTCATTTTAACATAAATAAAAATATTTTTTGCTCAAGTGTTGTTTGAGTCTTCCTTTCGTTTGTATATTCATGCAAGCCTTTAATCTTTGCATTTTCTTGCTTTTTCTTAAGAATTTTGCGCAAGCTTTCTGTTTTACGTCTTATTATGTGAAGCCTTGGGTGTATTCTCCCCGAAAGCATTTTTGGCTTTGGGCATTAGCCCTTTTTCGTGAGGGTTGTGATAAGTGTTTGCGCAAGTTTACTTTATCGTTCAGACATGAAACAAGATAAAAATAAAAGGATTTCATTTCATTTTATTCCTTCTTTTTTCAAAAAGTACATAAGCATTTGCTATGCTGAAAAGAAATTACCATTACTTGTGGCTAACTTGTACAAATTGTTTCTACGGGGCTGGCCGCGCAGTCCCCGATCCCGGTGATGTAATTATATTTTCGATTTTTTATTTTCTGGTCGACGTGGCAGTCATTGTTGTTGTATCCTCATATCATTCCCCCCCATGTGTTCATATGCGAAGAGTGCGAATTGGAATACTGGAAATCTTGTATCTTCGAAGATTCCACTAATGCATTGCTAGATAATCCTTAACTTGGTAACACACTTTACTTCCCCTTAGGAATTTATGCTATCAAGCGAAGGACTATATAACAACCCTCTAGTGGTTTGTGCTCGTGAACGGCCGTGCAACCTTTGCTCAATAGCAAACTTAACTTCTCGGTGGGAATTTGCTATAGAGCAAAAGATTATCTAACCATCCCCGAGTGTATCTTTGCTTGTGTGCCTTGCTATTAAAGGTCTTATTGTTGTTGTCTTCGTAGTATGCTTTCTGTTACTGCCTCATTAAAAACCTTGCCAGAAAAACTCAATTGGGACAAAAACTAAACGAAGGAAAAAAGAGTGCAGCACATATTTTCTGATCGGATAATGCTCATCAGCAATAATATCTTTTGAGGTGTGCCACATTCCAATTGCTGGGCAACTTTTCTCCATATTGGTTTTCCAACCCGTATGAACCTTTCCCGGTAATAGTTGAAACCCAGTAGGGACCTTCCCACGTTGGACCTAGCTTTCCCGCGTTGAGCTCCCGGGTATTTTGAGTTACTTTCCTTAGAACCAAGTCTCCTACTTTGAAATAACGGAGGTTGGATCTTCGATTATAATACTGCTCCATTCTCTATCTTTGAGCTACGATTCTTACATGTGCCAAGTCCCTACATTCATCCAGCAGTTCCAAGTTGACTAACATTGCTTTGTTGTTCGATTATTCATCTGCCTGGAAATATCTCAAGGTGGGTTCCCCTACTTCCACTAGGATTAAAGTTTTTGCACCGTACACGAGGAAAAAGAGGTTTCCCCTATGCTCGACTTGACCATAGTTCGGTATGCCTATAGAACTCCGGGTAATTCCTCGGACTAGTTACCCATAGCTTCTTCCAACCTTTTCTTGAGGTTTTGAACAATCACTTTGTTCGTTGACTCCGCTTGACCGTTTGCGCTCGAATGATAGGGTGAAGATGTGATACTTTTTATTTTTAAATCTTCTAGGATCTTTATAAGTTTTGCACCGATAAATTGTGGTCCATTGTCTCATGCTATCTCTTTTGGTATTCCAAACCTGTAATTATATTTTCCCACTAGAAATCCAACATTTCGCGTTCTCCGATCTTCTAATAAGGACTTGCTTCCAACCACTTAGAAAAATAGTCAGTCAAAAGTAAAAGAAATCTTACCTTTACGGAGCCGGTGGTAGTGGTCCGACGATGTCCATCGCCCATTTCAAGAATGACCACGGGGACAGAACCAAATTTAAGGGTTCTGTCGGTTGATGCACCAGTGGTGCGTAGCGTTGACACTTATTACATTTTCGTATGAAGTCTTTTGCATCTTGTTCCATAGGAGCCCAATAATATTCTGCCCTTACCAACTTCAGCACTAAGGAATCTGCGCCTAAGTGGTTGCCGCATATCCCTTCGTGAACCATTCTCATGACATAGTTAGCTTCGGATGCCCCTAAGCATCGGGCCAGCGGGCCTTGAAAAGATTTTCTATTCAATTGGACTCTCTTAAAGCTATATCGCGTTGCTTTGGCACGCAGTGCCCAAGATGCTTTGGGGTCTTCAGGTAGCTTCCCGTATTCGAGATAATCGATGATTTTATTTCTCCAGTCCCATACCAAATTAGTCGAATTTACCTTATAGTAACCATCTGTATCCAGGACTGAGTTCATCAGTTGTACTACCGTCACGGACTCCGATACCATTATTTTTGTCGATGATCCTAGGTTATCCAATATGTCTGCTTCTGCGTTATCTTCCCTTGGTATATGAGTAATTAACCATTCCTGAAATCGTGGCACCAAAGCCTGAAACTTTACCACGTATTGTTGCATGCGCTCCTCTTTGGTCTCGAAGATCATGTAGACCTGATTTATCACCAGTTGTGAGTCGCATTTGATTTCGATGACCTCAGAGTCAAGTCCCCAGGCCAATTAGAGCCCTATAATCAAAGCTTCATACTCTGCTTCATTGTTGGTTAAATGGATCGTTCTAATGGATTGCCTTAGGGTTTCCCCCGAAGGCGTGATTAAGACTATACCGAGCCCGGGCCCTTTTATGTTGGAAGCCCTATCCGTAAATAAGGTCCAACCCCTAATGTTGATTCTGACACCATTACTACCTCCTTGGTTGCCAGAGGCAATAATCCCGGATTGAAATCGGCCACAAAGTCATCCAAGAAATGCGAGTTAATTGCAGTCATTGGTTTATATTCTATGTCAAATTCACTCATTTTGACAGCCCATTTGGCCAATCTACCCGAGATCTCGGGTTTATGGAGGATGTTCCACAAAGGGAAAGTAGTCACCATGACTATCGGGTGGCATTGGAAGTAGGGCCTCAGCTTTTGAGCGGCGACTACGACAGCTAAGGCCAGTTTCTCCAAATGTGGGTAGCGAGTTTCTGCTCCCGTTAAAATTTTACTAACATAATAAATTGGATATTGCGTACCTTCATTCTTTCAGACTAAAACAACACTTACTGCAACTCCTGAGACCGCGAGATAATATAGCAACGTTTCACCTTCTTTTGGTTTTGAAATTAATGGAGGGATTGACAAGTACTTCTTTAAATCCCTCAAAGCCTGCTGGCACTCCTAGGTCCATTCGAATTTTTTTTTAAGCAGCGCAAAGAAACGATGACGCTTTTTTGATGACCGGGAAATGAACATGCTCAAAGCTGCCAATCTCCCCGTAAGCCTTTGGACTTTCTTCACGTTTGATAGTTGGTCTGGGATTTCTTCTATGACCTTGATCTTATCGGGGTTTCCCTCAATTCCCCTTTGTGATACCAGAAATCCTAGAAACTTACCAGAGTTGATCACGAATGCATATTTCTCGGGATTAAGTTTTATATTATGTTTCCTTAGGATGTTGAAAGTTTCTTGCAGATATTTAAGATGATCACATATATTTAAAGACTTAACGAGCATATCGTCTATATAAACTTCCATAGTTTTTTCTATTTGATTTTCAAACATCTTGTTCACGAGCCGTTAATAAGTAGCTCCAATGTTTTTCAACTCGAAGGACATCATATTGTAGTAATATATACCAAAATTTGTTCTAAACGAAGTCGTTTCCTGATCCTCTAGGTTCATCTTAATTTGGTTGTACCCGCAATAAGCATCGAGGAAACTCATTAACTCATGCCTGACTGTGGCATCAATCATTTGATCGATGTTTGGCAGTAGGAACAAGTCTTTCGGGCACACCCTATTAAGATCTTTATAATGTACAGACATGCAAAACTTATTGTTCTTCTTAGGAACTACTACTACATTGGCTAGCCAGTTTGGATATCTTACCTCTCGGATTGAACCGATATTAAGTAAGCGGGTTACCTTTTCTTTGATGAATTTATTCATGGCTTTCGCAATAGAGCGTTTCTTTTGTTTTATCGGAGGTATGTTGGGATCCAAGCTTAACTTGTGTACGACTACCTCTATCAGGATGCCTGTCATATCCTCATGCAACCATGCAAAATTATCAGCGTTAGATTTAAGGAATTGAATAAAGTCAGACCTGAGTTCTGGGTGCAGTCCTGTCCCTAAGTGGAATTTCCTTTCTAGGAATTCTTCGAACAATGCCACTTGCTCCAACTCTTCCGTTGTGGAATTCGTTGCATTGGTCTCTTCCGGAACTTAGAAATATCTCGACACCTGGTATTATTCTGCACCCAGGCTAACTTCATCTAATTCGGGAGTAGGTGTCGGTCCCTATAATTGTTATGCTACGTGTTCCTTTCCTTTGCTACTAGAGACCGAAATATCACTCATCTCCCTTGCCGCTGGTTGATCACCCCTTATCTGTCCTTCGGGCATTGGAAACTTTAGAAATTGATGATACGTTAATGGTACAACTTTCATTTCGTGCAACCATGGCCTTCCCAGAATGATGTTGTATCCCATATCACCATCTACTACTTCGAATAGAGTTATTTTCATTACTCCTTCAGTGTTCGTAAGTAATAAAATTTCTCCCTAGGTTGTCACACTTGCGAGGTTAAATCCGACGAGGAGCTTTGTGGCCGGAATAATGCTTCCTGTGATTTTAGCTTGCTCCAATACTCTCCATTGTATGATATTAGCCAAAATTCTTGGATCCACTAGAACATGTTTAATCTTAAAATCTAGCACATTTAAAGAAAGTACCAGTGCGTCGTTGTATGGTAGTGGCAATCCGTCTGCGTCCTCCTCCGTAAAAGTGATATCGTCTTCCCGAAGCCTTTTCTATGCGTTATTGATACTTTCATATTCTTTGCTACTGAAAAGGTGATCCCGTTAATCTCGTTCCCTCCGTAGATCATGTTGATTGTTTGATGTGGGGGATCTTCTCCTTCTTTCAAGGGTTTCACGTTATCCCGATTACGACCATAATTGTTCTTAGCTTGGTCACTCAGTAATTCTCTGAGGTGATAATTCTTCAATAATGTTGCCACTTCTTCCCGGAGGTGTCGACAGTCCCCTGTCCGGTGGCCATTCGTCCCGTGGTATTCATACCATAATTTGGGATACCTCTGGCTGGGATCAGATCTCATTGGTTTTGAGAACCGTGCTTCTTTGATGTTTCTCATAGCCAACACCAACTCCAATATACTGATGTTGAAGTTGTATTATGATAACTTGGGGTAAGAAGGATCTCGTGACCCTGACACTTCTTTATCCTGCAGTGATCGATTGTTTCAACCGCGATCAGTCCTCCTATCAATGGCAAACCTTTCCGCTGTCCAGAAACTTCAGCTGCAGTCTTCGGTCCGTTCGTAGGGCAAAAACTGTCCCCTCGAAGTCCATTTGTCCGCGTCATAATCATTCTTTGATTTTTCTCTATTTTTTTCTCGTCCTTTGGCCGACGATGGAAAACCAACCTGATCATCTGCGATCCTTATTTTTGATTCGTACTGATTGTGGACATCCGCCCAGGTCATTGCTTGAAACTCGAGTAAGTTTTCCTTTAATTTCTAGGAAGCGTCTCAACTCATCAGATTCAATGCCTTGATGAATGCTTCAGCCAACCATTCATCCGGGACAGCCAGGACCAACATTCTCTCCTTCTGGAATCAGGTATCGAACTCTCGTATCATCTCGGACTCTCCTTGCGCAATCCTGAATATGTCGGCCTTTCGGTCCTCTACTTTTCTAGCCCCGGTATGAACCTTGATGAAAGAATCTGCAAGCATTGCAAAGAAGTCGATGGAATGCTCGGGTAACAGCGAATACCATGTCAAGGCTCCCATCATGAGGGTTTCTCCAAATTTCTTTAGCAACACAGATTCAATTTTGTGAGGAGCTAAATCAATTTTCTTTACTGTCGATGTGTAGGTGGTAATATGATTCTGGGGATTTGAAGTTCCGTCATACTTTGGCACTTCTGGTATTTTGAACTGCTTCGGGATTAACTCTGGTACTGCACTTGACTTGCATGTTGATTATACCTTTTCGAGTCCGAACCTTTCAGTACTGGTGGCGCACTCGGGATATGGTCTATGCAGGCGTTCACTTCCCTCATAAATCGAAAAAGTTCATTCTTGAAAGGATCATTCTCGTTATTGAGGCCAGATTCGTTACCCCTGCCCCATCAGAGCCAATTTCACCCTTGGGAGTGTTGTTGTCGACTCTCTGCATTTTTTGATTCGTGGGAGTCGCGGGAGGAATCCGATCTCGTCTGTTTGCATTATTTGAAGCTCCCCGGCAACGCTTGCTTCAACTCCGTCATAACCTTATCTTATCGCGTGAGGTAGCCTCGAATGATCGCATGTTGCTCTTGCAAGACCCTTACCGCATCAACGACATGTTCCTCATCAGCATCATAGGGAGTTGTCTCCCGAACATGTCGAGGATATTGCATGTCATGCACTGGTGTGACAATATTTCCCTCATTGTGGGTGTCACTGATTGAGTCCTCGAAATGAGGCTGATCCCCTCGAATCTCGGGGTTGTGCATCTTGTTAACATTGTTATCTGCCATTTCTTATAATTTTTTCTAAGACAAAAATAATCAAAACACGTTAGTAAAAAGGCAAGGATCAATTTAATTACACGGCTCTCTAGGCCCCACGGTGGGCGCCAAACTGTTTACCTGTGAAACGGTACAGTTAAATTTATACATGATTTCTAGACAAATGAATTAATTTGATCCTGAAATAATAAAATAATTGAAGAATTATGCTATACTTAGCCTTAGGATGTAGATGAAACAGCAAAAGCAACAGTTTCGGGAATAGGGTTTTCGGGCACAATAACAACGAAATCAAAAAGTAAGAAGGTAAGATTGTATTAAGCGTTGTATAGAATGTAGCGTAACTTTGCGAGAAAATTCGTGTCCTTTACAATGATAATTGAGCTCACTATTTATAGCTATGTCTAGGGAAGGAGGACCTAGGATCGTACCATTCTTTAATGTCAATTATGAGGGACATTGATGAAGATGTAACGGTGAACATAAATGTCAAATTTCCTATAACGGGTAGTTTCTCTTAATGCCATAGAATATTCTCTATTAAATACGACCGGACGAAGAGCATTTATCACATCTTTATGAGCGTTATTCTTTTCGGTGACAAACCAAACAGTTGTCTTCGGTCTTTAGTCATTCCGATCTTGGGTTACACGTGTTCCCTTTTTGGACGGCCACTTTTCATAGCATATTTTACCCTATACACTAATAGCCATGTGTATTAGAAGTATTTCGTGAAACATTTGGTGTGTGAAAAGTTGAGCGTAAAGAAGGAGCGTGTCGAACTAATTTGACTACAAATTTCTGAGGCAAATTATGTATTAAGCCTTTAACTTTTTATATATGTTAGAATGGAATTTAATGATAAGCGCCTGAACATTTGTTATATATATAGAGAGGATTTTCACGCAAGGCAAGAGCGTAAGTGATTTCTACTTGATTCTGATATTATATTTTATTTTCGTGGATTATTACACCTAAATTATAAAATTTGGACGAGAATTTTGGGATTCTTTTTACTATATTGTAAAAAATAAAAATTTGGGGATTTGAGAATCCATTTGGACTCAGTTTTGATACATGGTGGACAGTCACCACTACTTTAATTAATATAATTTCATTTTCCAGTAGAATAACGTAATTGGCTGATCAAAAGCGAATCAACCAAAAAATTTGAAACTATAAAAGATGAATTATCACCTGCAACTGCAACAAAAATATCAAGTACGGGAAATTATATAAAATGCCGAAAATCATTCTAATATTCATTTTTAGAGGTGATTCCAGTTTCCATGCATAGAGTTTAACTTTTATGGTTTACATGCTAGTTCTGCAATAATTTTAACGTAAAAATTGTAATTCGGTGATTAATAATGAAAGAATTATCTTCGGTGGTTAGAAATTTTTATGCACTCGATTTTGTCGATGCTGTCTTTTCCATATATATTATTGTGTACGGTCAAAACCGATTCTCAGTCATAAAGACAGGTCGAGACAATGACGTTTCAATCGAAGGATATCCACATGACAAGCTCGGACGAATCCCGAAGTAGGGACGTCGAGCTTCGAGCTATAAGACCAATCAACAGCAAAACTCGATATCATTATCGAGCCCGTGTCCGAATCGGACTACGGGGCAACACCGATCAACACAGGCACCGAATATCGATGATCCAAGGCAGAACCGAGCTCGAACCAAGACTGGGGGTTCGATCTAACACCGAACTCGAGCCAGTGCCAAGCTCGCAGACAAAGGCCGTTACAACCGCACCGAGAGAGAGAATCTTGGCGAGAATCAAGGAAGAGACAAACCATCATGGGTCCTCCACTATATGTATTATTTTATTATGTTGTTATAGATAAAGAAATGATCCTCTACTATAAAAGGGGGATAGACTGCAATAGACACATGTCTTCCAAGATACATTAAGATTTCATTGTGCTTGTTTTTCTAATACATTTTTCAGTCTTCCCGTCCATCATTCTCATTTTACAGCAAAAATACCTGTATTGTCATTTTGTATCAAAGGAATTTGCATACCTTTAGAACCATATCTAAATTTAACGTTATCCGATTTTTCGGGTAAATAGTTTGGTGCCCACCGTGGGGATAAGGGTAACAGTGATTGTTTGATATAAATCTACAGTACACTCCAGCTTACAACTTCAAATCAGCAATGGCTCTACCTATCGGCCTCGAAGCTGGCCTTCAAGATGAAACCAACAACTTGGCACCCGAGACTCGAATCGAAGTACCTAAAATTCGAGCCGAAATACCATTGGATGTCAACTCACAAATAGCTTTGGAGGCGAACCAGCGTTCTCATCCACTTCGAGAAGTCACCCCCAGAACAGAGCCCGCCATAGTGAAATCTAACGAGCAAAAATCGAGGACTACTCCTGGAATTACTAAATTGCTCGAGGAACTCACAAAATGAGTTGAAGCCAGCGACAAGAGGGTGGAAATGTACAATGCCAGGGTCGATCAAATCCCGGGGGCTCCACCAATGATAAAGGGGCTTGATTCGAAAAAATTTATACAAAAGTCTTTTCCCTCGAGTGCGGCCCCAAAACCAATCCCCAAAAAATTCCGTATGCCCAAAATTCCCAAATATAATGGTACAACTGATCCTAACGAACACGTCACCTCCTACACATAAGCCATCAAAGGCAACGATTTGGAGGACGATGTGATCGAATCCGTGTTGTTGAAAAAGTTTGGAGAGACCCTCGCAAAGGGAGTAATGATCTGGTATCACAACTTACCACCAAATTCCATTGATTCTTTTGCCATGTTAGCAGATTCGTTCGTAAAAGCACATGCTGGTGCCATAAAGGTTGCAACAAGGAAATCGGACCTCTTCAAAGTAAAACAAAGGGGTAACGAAATGCTAAGGGAATTCATATCCCGATTTCAAATGGAACGTATGGACTTGCTACCGGTCACAGACGATTGGGCCGTACAAGCTTTCACCCAAGGACTGAACGGGCTAAGTTCGACAGCATCACGTCAGCTGAAACAAAATTTGATCGAGTACCCAGCAATAACTTGGGCAGATGTACACAACCGGTACCAATCAAAAATCCGGGTCGAAGATGATCAATTGGGAGCTCCGTATGGGCCCGTACGTCAGAACCACACAACCACTAAAAATCAGAGGGAAATCAACAGAGCACAAAGGTCGAACAGAGACCGATAGCAACCGTATGACACAGATCAGATGAACAACGGTTCAGCACGTGATACGGTTTGGAACAACCGAAGAACTGATCGGGGGCAAAATTCTCGGGGACTTATGGGCAAGAGCGGCTTTGATAAATATGCCGATCCTATAGAAGTCCCTCTATTATCGGAGTATAATTTCAACGTTGGTACATCCGCCACCGTATCGTCCATCGGACGTATCAAAGACACCGGATGGCCTCGACCCATGCAGACTGATCCTGCCTAAAGGAATCCCAATCAAATGTGCGAATATCATGGCACCCATGGCCACAGAACGGAAGATTGCAGGCAACTAAGAGAGGAAGTGGTCCGCTTATTTAACAAAGGACACCTTCGGGAATTTCTGAGTGATAGGGTGAAGAACCATTTTAGGAACAAAGAGTTCGGCAAGAAAAACGAGCCAGAAGAACCACAACACGTCATTCATATGATCATCGGCGGCGTCGATGCCCCTCAGGGACCGATGCTTAAACGCACTAAAACATCGATTGTGAGGGAAAAGCGATCTCGAACTCAAGATTATACACCCATAGGGACTTTGTCCTTCAGTGATGAAGATACAGAGGGAATCATCCAACCCCATAATGATGCACTGGTAATATCCGTACTCATGAATAAAACTAAGATTAGGCGTGTGTTAATTGATCCAGGTAGCTCGGCCAATATCATCAGATCGAAGGTCGTAGAATAGCTCGGCCTGCAAGATCAGGTCATACCCGCAACTCTGGTTCTAAACGGATTCAATATGGCATGTGAAACCACCAAAGGCGAGATTACCCTACCGATAAACGTGGCCGGAACCATCCAGGAAACAAAATTTCACGTGATCGAAGGTGATATGAGATATAACGCCTTTTTTGGAAGGCCGTGGATACACAACATGAGAGCCGTACCCTCGACCCTACACCAGGTCCTCAAATTCCCAACATCGGGAGGTGTCAAAATAGTGTACAGAGAACAACCGGCCGTAAAGGAAATGTTCTCCGTCGAAGAAGCAAAATCAATATCCTCGTCTTTGCCAATAAAAGGATCAGGTTCAAAAGGAGACACAATCGGAGAGCAAAGCGCCAAATAGCAATCACAGACATCGGCTTCGACCCATCCAGGTAAGCAGAGCATTGAAGAAGATGATGATGATCGATGGATCCCTCGATCCTTCGTAACCCCCGATGATTTTGATGCCACCAAATCAACAATTGAGGAACTGGAGCAAATCATACTGATCGAACACTGGCCCGAACGAAAGGTATACCTGGGAATGGGTTTGAGCCCCGAACTCGGGAAGAAACTCATTCAATTTCTTATCAATAACATCGACTATTTTTCCTGGTCCAATCTAGATATAACAGGGATTCCGCCGGACATAATGGCGCACTAGCTAAGCTTGAACCCCAGGTTCAGACCGGTGAAGCAAAAAAGAAGGCCCCAGTCCGAGGAAAAGCATGCATTCATAAAGGAGGAGGTAACCAAACTTCTCAAGATAGGGTCCATTCGGGAGGTAAAATACCCCGAATGGTTAGCCAATATGGTGGTAGTACCTAAAAAAGGGAACAAACTTAGAATGTGTGTGGACTATAAGGATTTGAACAAAGCATGCCCCAAAGATTCCTTTCCACTGCCCAACATCGATCGCATGATCGATGCCACGGCCGGCCATGAGATCCTCACCTTTCTCGACGCCTATTCCAGGTATAATCAAATTCAGATGAACCTGGACGACCGGGAAAAGACTTCATTTGTGACCCGATATGGAACATATTGTTATAACGTAAAGCCCTTCGGGCTAAAAATACAGGAGCTACTTATCAACGCCTAGTAAACAGAATGTTCGAAGAACAAATAGGTAAAACAATGGAAGTCTATATTGATGACATGCTAGTTAAGTCCCTGCGCGCAGAGGACCATTTGGCCCATTTGCAGGAAATGTTCGAGATTCTAAGGAAATACAACATGAAGCTCAACCCCGAAAAATATGCTTCCGGGGTCGGTTCGGGCAAGTTCCTCGGCTTCATGGTGTCAAATCGGGGAATTGAGATCAACCCCGACAAAATCAAGGCCATCGAAGACATCACCATCGTGGACATCGTAAAAGCTGTACAAAGGTTAACGGGAAGAATTGCAGCCTTAGGCCGGTTCATTTCAAGATCATCAGATCGAAGTCACAAATTTTTCTCCCTACTCAAAAAGAAGAACGACTTCGCCTGGACACCGGAATGCCAACAAGAGTTACAAAAATTGAAACGATATCTATCGAGCCCACCACTGCTTCACTCTCCAAAAACCAATGAAAAACTATACTTGTACTTGGCGGTATCGGAAGTCGCCGTAAGCAGTGTCCTAGTTCGAGAAGAGCAAGGTACGCAATTTCCCATTTATTACGTAAGTCGGACCTTAGGGGAAGCGGAAACTAGGTATCCGCACTTAGAAAAATTGGCACTTGCGCTGGTAAGCGCATCTAGAAAGTTAAGGCCGTACTTTCAATGTCACCCCATAAGCGTATTAACCACCTGCCCACTCTGTAATATTTTACATAGGCCCGAACTATCAGGCCGATTGGCCAAATGGGCCATCGAACTCAGTGGGTACGATATCGAATATCAACCCCGTACGGCCATCAAGTCTCAAATTTTAGCAGACTTCGTGGCTGACTTCACGCCAACCCTCATACCCGAAGTCGAAAAGGAACTCCTTTTGAAATCAGGTATATCGTCCGGGATATGGGTCCTTTTTACGGACGGTGCTTCGAATATAAAGGGGTCTGGGTTAGGCATAGTTTTGAAACCCCCCACGGGTAACATTATTAGGCAAGCTATTAAAACTATCAGGTTAACTAATAACGAGGCCGAGTATGAAGCCATGATTGAAGGTCTAGAACTAACTAGAAACTTGGGAGCAGAAGTCATTGAGGCGCATTGTGACTCTTTGCTGGTGGTGAGTCATGTAAATAAAACCTTCGAAGTCCGAGAAGGTAGGATGCAAAGGTATTTGGACAAACTGCTTATCACTTTACACCATTTCAAATAATGGACCCTACGGCATGTTCCACGAGAATGGAATAATGAGGCCGGTGCTCTTGCAAATTTGGGATTGTCGGTCGAGGTAGATGATTTGAGCTCGGGGACTGTCGTTCAACTTTCAAGATCGGTAATCGAAGATGGGCACGCCGAAATAAATTATACTAGCTTAACCTAGGATTGGAGAAATAAGTATATTGAAAACTTAAAAAATGGAAAGCTCCCTTCAGACCCTAAAGATTCCAGGGCCCTACAGACTAAAGCTGCTCGATTTACGTTGGCTGCGGACGGAACACTATATCGAAGAACATTTGATGGACCAATAGCGGTATGCGTGGGTCCGGGAGATACCAATTACATCCTCCGGGAAGTACACGAGGGCACTTGTGGCAATCACTCCGGTGCCGACACATTAGTTCGAAAAGTGATCAGAGCGGGGTATTATTGGATTGATATGGGCAAAGATGCGAAAGAATTTGTTCATAAATGTGATAAATGTCAAAGGTTGGCGCCAATGATCCATCAAGCCTGAGAGCAACTTCGCTCGGTCCTATCCCCATGGCCATTCATGAAATGGGGAATGGACATTGTCGGCCCTCTGTCATCGACCCCAGGTAAAGCTAATTTTTTTTTTATTTATGACTGACTATTTTTCTAAATGGGTTGAAGTGCAGGCGTTCGAGAAAATAAGAGAGAAAGAAGTTATAGACTTTATTTGAGATTATATCATATGCCGATTCGGGATACCCGCCGAAATAGTATGCGATAATGGGAAGCAATTCGTCGGCAGCAAAATCACAAAATTCTTCGAAGATCACAAAATAAGAAGGATATTATCAACACCATACCACCCCAGTGGGAACGGTCAGGACGAATCAACGAACAAGACTATTCTTCAAAACCTGAAGAAGAGATTGAACAATGCGAAGGGAAAATGGAGAGAAATCCTGCCCGAAGTCCTTTGGGCATACCGAACAACGTCAAAATCCAGTGCGAGGGTGACCCCATTCTCCTTAGTATATGGTTTTGAAGCATTGATACCAGTCGAAGTCGGTGAACCTAGTCCCAGATTTTAATTCATGACAGAAGAATCAAATAACGAGGCTATGAACACCAGCCTTGAATTATCGGACAATGGATAAGAAGCTGCCCTCATCCGATTGGCCGCCCAAAAGCAACGAATCGAAAGGAATTATAATCGAAGAACTAAACTTTGCCATTTCAAGCCCGGGGACTTAGTGTTAAGAAAAGTCACCATCAATACTCGGAATCCAAACGAAGGAAAATTAGGACCAAATTGGGAAGGACCGTACCGGGTGCTCGAGAACGTTGGAAAAGGATCATACAAGCTCGGCATCATAAACGGCAAACAGCTATCAAGCAGTTGGAATGTATCACATCTAAAACGGTACTACTGCTAAGGTACGACCTTTCCATATTCATCTAACTGACCCATGTAGAAGTCCGGACAAGAGCTGAAGAAGATCTTTCGCTTAAAAGCACGTGTTGCACTCTTTTTCCCTTAGACCGGTTTTTTCCCAAATGGGTTTTTCGGCAAGGTTTTTAATGAGGCAACCATCGATCGTGCTGCACTTTAACAATATTCGAGCCCTCTTTGCAACCGACCTCGAATACCGGGGGGGAGGGCATCAGGACCCTCAAATATATCGAGTTCAGATGCAAGAAAGTCATATCACAACAATAGGGTTCCAACAGAAAAAATTATAAGAGCCAAATAGTCAAAATGAACCATGCTCATATAGATTGGACCAAACATAAACACAAGTGCAATGACTTGAGATTTATTGTGCAACCAGAATTAAGATTCAGCCTACGGGCTACTTTCATTCCGAGTTCGAAATGATCACTTGAATATTAAGCCTACGGGCTACTATTATTCCGAGTTCGAGCAAGCACTCACTCGACCAATACGCCTACAGGCTACGTTATCTTGACTTCGAAACATGCACTCGACTGTTAAGCCTACGGGCTACTATTATTCCGAGTTCGAGCAAGCACTCACTCGACCATTAAGCCTACGGGCTATTATTATTCCGAGTTCGAGCAAGCACTCACTCGACCATTACGCCTACGGGCTACGATATTTCGAGTTCGAAATATTCACTTGACTATTAAGCCTACGGGCTACTGTTATTCCAAGTTCGAGCAAGCACTCACTCGACCATTACGCCTACGGGCTACGTTTTCTCGAGTTCAAAACATGTACTCGACTGTTAAGCCTATGGGCTACTGTTATTCCGAGTTCGAGCAAGCACTCACTCGACCATTACGCCTACGGGCTACGTTTTCTTGAGTTCGAAACATGCACTCGACTGTTAAGCCTACGGGCTACTATTATTCCGAGTTCGAGCAAGCACTCACTCGACCATTAAGCCTACGGGCTACTATTATTCCGAGTTCGAGCAAGCACTTACTCGACCATTAAGCCTACGGGCTACTATTATTCCGAGTTCGAGCAAGCACTCACTCGACCATTATGCCTACTGGCTATGATATTTCGAGTTCGAAAATATTCACTCGACTATTAAGCCTACGGGCTACTGTTATTCTGAGTTCGAGCAAGTACTCACTCGACTATTATGCCTATGGGCTACGATATTTCAAGTTTGGAACAATCATTCGACTATTAAGCCTACGGGCTACTATTATTCCGAGTTCGAGCAAGCACTCACTCGACCATTACGCCTACGGGCTACAATATTTCAAGTTCAAAACATTCACTCAACGGCTAATAAGCTACTTTTACTCTGAGTTTACATTAACTCAACCATTACATTACACCTACGGATTATTTTCCTTCAAAGTTTGAATCATCGACTCAACAAGCAAACCCAGGGGATACAAATCTGATCGATCAGAGAGACTATAAGGTCAACATTCGATTAAAAGTCTTCACAAAACAAAAACAAGTCGACCTCGTTATACATATATATACAAAAATTTCCTACATGATTAATTTATGAACATGAAGAATTAGAAACTAAGCTTCCTGGTCAAGCTCTTCCCTGTCCTTAGATCCGCTTTTGCTACCATCATCATCAGAAGCCAAGGCTTCAGCTTCCGCTTCGAGCTCTTTGGCCTTTTTTACCTCTTCGGTAAGGTCGAAACCTCGAGCGTGTATCTCCTCGACGGTCTCCCTCCGATACCTACACTTGGCAAGTTCGGCAACCCAATAAGCTTGAGTATCGGCGGTCTTTGCCGCTTCTCGGGCCTCCATCTGAGCAGCCTCAGCATCAGCCCGATATACAGTAATGGACTTATCCGCCAAGACTTTCGATGACTCAACCTCCGCCTTAGCCTCAGCAAGTCGTGTTTCAAGCTCATCGATCCTCTTAGCTTGAACTGAGCCCTTTTGCTTGACACTTCGAAGTTGAACATCCACCGATAATAATTTTGTTAAGATGGTTTCTTTTTCCGCTACCAGGCGGTCGAGGGTCTCCTTCCACCTTTTGCATTCAGCTCGGATTTGATCGACTTCTTCTCGAAGTAACTCGATCTTTTCAATCTTTTGCTGTAACTGAGACAACGAAGGGTTAACTTCCACGGTTGAGTCAAACCCATACTTTAACAGAACGAGGCTCACCTGCTTATCGAGCTCGACCCCTTCTTCACGGACCTTAGCCAAATTCGCTTGGAGGTCCTTTATAGCCTCGTCCTTTTGGCTGCAAATAAGCCGCATGGCATCTCTTTCACCTGAGACCTTCCGGAGCTCGGCCTCACACTGGCTATGATCGACTCGAAACCTACTAATGGCCTGCACAGTAAGAAACACGAGTCAAGTATGGAAATGAACAAAGAAACCAAGTATGGAAGAATCATTACCCGAGTAATGAAATGATGAGCCTCCTCTAATAAAAGAGAAGCGTCACCATTATCGGAACCATCGTCGACTCTAGTAAAATAATCCCTAAAAGGATCCCCTGCACCAGAGCCTGTGCCGATATCGGGCATCTTCAACTCTCTAGCTTCCTTCAACACCTCCTCAGAAAAAGATGGAAGAGAAGGTGAATGACCCATTGTCATAGCCCCGAGCAAATCACTCGGGGTACTCAGGTCGAGACTCAGGTCTTCGGAAACAATCCCGACAGGCACAACCGCCATCGGCTCAGGAGCTCTGGCAACCTCGATGGCCTCCGTAGATCGGACTACCAAAGCCGAGGAGCTATTTTCTTCTTTTTCTTCTTCTTCTCTCAGTCAGTGGACCGAGTCAATCGAAAGGGCAATTGCTTTTCTCCTCACTCTTCGAGTTTTGGGCTTGGGGTCCTCTAATCGAGAGGAAGCTCTTTGCTTCTTATCTTCCCCCTGTTTAGGGACTAGGAACTTATTTCCTTCTTCACCGCTCAAAGGCCTCAAAGCGGCATCCCTGGTTACGCCTGTACAAAAGGAAATCGGTAACGAGTAGAACGCAAAGAATACTTCGAAGGAAACAAGAAAGCAAACCTCACCATGGTTCTTGGCCTCCCATCTACCTTTTGCCAAATCACGCCAAGCGCGCTCGGCGTAAGAGGAGGTCGAGGCTAACTTCCGAACCCAGTCCTCGAGGTCAGGCACCGCGTGTGGCATCCAAGGGGCAGCTGAACATCATGGAAGGACATCAGAAAAAATCGAAAAAGGACATGAAAAGTGAACAAAAATCACTTACGGTCAAAATTCCATTCTTCAGGGAACGACATCTTCTCCTCCGGAATGAGATCACGGGTCCTCACTCGAATATAACGACCCATCCAACCCCGATCCTTATCTTCATCGATGCTCGACATCAAAGCCTTAGATGCCCGACGATGAAGTATGATTAGTCCTCGAAAGATCTGAGGCCGATACAGTCATATGAGGTGGTTCAGAGAAAAACCCAACCCCCCGGCTTTGATAGAGAAGAAGCGCGATAAGATCACTATATGCCATAAAGAGGGATGAATTTGGCCAAGGGTGACTTGATACCTTTTGCAGAAATCAATAATCACCGAGTCGACGGGTCCCAATGTGAAGGGATAAGTATAAACACTTAAAAAACCCTCCACGTAAGTGGTAACACTCTCATCGGAAGATGGAATTTGCAACACTACCTCGGAACCCCAGTTGCAGTCGTTTCTGACGGCCTCGAGGTGATCCTCTATTATAGAGCGCGTATACATCAATACGTGTTCACATCGACCTGGAACGGAGGAAGGATTCTCCACCTTAAAATCGGTCTTCAAACTGCACGGGCCAGGAACATAGTCATGAACTGACGGCTCCATCGGCGCCTTATCATCAGACGGCCATGAGGAAGAAGCTTTCTCTTTCTGAGGTATGGTTTTGGAAGTTTTTGCCATTGATATGAAAGGGAAGAACGCAAAGGAATGTGAAGAAATAGATAGCACCAAAATTCTGGTATGGACGGCCCCGTAGCAGCGAAATAGAGAGGACAAATAAGAAAGTTTGGAAGAAGAGAAGGCGCAAAAGCTTCGGCAAAACCGAGCCGACGTGACAGCTATCACATACGTCAAGATCGGGTTTGATAGAAACATCAGCATAAATTTGATCGAGCCGCAGGAAAATCATATCGTTCCTCGCCACATCCTTTTCGAGAAACGAGGGGACTATCTGTGTACGGTCAAAACCTATTCTCAGTCATAAAGACCGTTCAAGATAATGATGTTTCAATCGAAGGGTATCCACATGACAAGCTCAGACGAATCCCAAAGTAGGGATGTCGAGCTTCGAGCTATAAGACCAATCAACAAGAAAACTCGATATCATTATCGAGCCCGTGTCCGAATCGGACTACGGGACAACACCGATCGACACAGGCCCCGAATATCGATGACCCAAGGTGGAACTGAGCTCGAACCAAGACTGGGGGTTCGATCTAACACCGAGCTCGAGCCGGTGCCAAGCTCGCAGACAAGAGCCGTTACAACCGCACCGAGAGAGAGAATCTTGGCGAGAATCAAGGAAGAGACAAACCATCATGGGTCCTTCACTATATGTATTATTTTATTATGTTGTTATAGATAAAGCAGTGATCCTCTACTATAAAAGGGGGATAAACTGCAATAGACGCAGGTCCTCCAAGATACATTAAGATTTTATTGTGCTTGTTTTTCTAATACATTTTTCAATCTTCCCGTCCATCATTCTCATTTTACAGCAAAAATACTTATATTGTCATTTTGTATCAAAGGAATTTGCATACCCTTAGAACCATATCTAAATTTAACGTTATCCAATTTTTCGGGTAAACAATTATTATATCTCTAAAATAAATAATTTATTGAACTTATGACATATATTTCTTCAATTTCTGTTAAGGTCTATCCTATAAAGTAATGTCGTCGTATCCTTATTTCCTTATTTAAGCAGCATCATATGACATTTACTACTCTGGGGTTTTAGATTTATTTATATGAAGTATGAAGAAAAGGGATCGCTTGGTCCTTGAAGAGTTCTTTCAAAACAAAGGATCAGTATAAGTAGCTTAAGTTTTTGAAGAAAAGAGTGGAGAAGGAAGGGTGGTTGAGGACCATAAGAACTATTTTTAGCATTTCAAGAATCCCGTTTAGAGTCAGGATATCTTTGGTATATCTAACAACAGCGCCTTTGGCATGATAAGCAGGCAACATATCTTGATCCATCAGTAACAGGGCCTTAATATATATCTTCTGTTTCGGCTCCTGAAAGATAATCCACGTTGGTATAATCCACCAGCAGCGCCTTTGGCATGATAAGCAGGCAAGTATACATATTTTGATATATATATATATATATATATATATATATATATATATATATATATATATATATATATATATATATATATATATCTTATGTTTTGGATTTCAGATATCCGATCCGAATGAACAACCCTAATAAGCCGGCAACATATCTTGATCCATCGGTAACAGAGCCTTATTATATATCTTCTGATTGGCTCATGAAAGATAATCCATGTTGGTATAATCTCATTTTATATTATATATTGCCACACAATTTTTGCGATAAAATTGAATAAGTATAAAATCTAGCAGGAGATATTCTCTTGTTTGAACACCACCAATTACTTGGTATTAACAATAATGAAACTAAAATTTAATTACTGATTTACTGTAGTGATATGCAACAAGCCTTATGTTAATCTTGAACTAAGTTTCTATAAAATGAGTTGCAGAGTTATTAATTATTAGCCATGACCTAACTAATTCTCACGCAGTCAGTCAGCATTATATACCAGGCTTCCTTAAAAGGTAACAAAAACAAACACAAAATAGCCCAAAATGAAAATGAAAACGCTTTATAATTGCAGTTTCGTGTGTGGAAATTCAGAGACTGTGAGGTGTAGACTCCATTGGAGAGGAAGCTCGAGCTAAGGCTGCTAGCTCATGGCTGAGGAGAACGTTCTGGAATTTGAGAGAGAATGTAGGAATACAAAAAGTGATTTCATTCACTATAACAATTACAATATATACACGTGAGTGGAGAAGTGTGACTAACCTAACAGCCAGCAACAACTCATAAACAACTAGCAACTAAACTACCATTAAGCTAATTGACTAACCGTAACTATCAGATTAACAACATATACATAAATATGCTTAGTCAATCTTAACACCCCCTCAAGTTGGTGGGGAAGAATTCACTGCCAACTTGCCAAGGATGCTGGTATGTTTGATGCATGTCAAAGCCTTAGTTAGAATATCAGCCAGTTGATCATTTGTTGAGATGTGATGAAGAGTGATCAACCCATCTTGTATCTTATCTCTTACGAAATGACAATCAACCTCTATATGCTTTGTACGCTCATGAAACACAGGATTCCTTGCCATGTGTACAACAACTTGACTGTCACAGAAAATAGGAATAGGTTTTTGGCATGTAGCAGTTAATTCTTCCAACAATCTCTTTATCCATATTAACTCACCAACTACCTTTCGAATTGATCTATATTCAGCTTCTGCAGACGACAGAGAAACTATGTCTTGTTTCTTTGATTTCCAGATGATGGCACTCTCTCCAAGAAGAACTACATAGCAACTCACACACCTCCTAGAATCAGGACAGGCAGCCCAATCTGAGTCGCAATATGCTTTTAAGGTGCAGTCAAGACTGTTGGACAAGAAAACACCAAGTGTGGGATCAACTTTTAGTTACCTAAGAATATGTAATGTAGCTTTAAGGTGTGGTTCTCTTGGTGACTGCATAAACTGACTTAGATGTTGCACACTGTATGTTATGTCAAGTCTTATGTTTGTGAGGAAGTTGAGCTTCCCCACAAGTTTCCTGTAATATGTGGGATCTGTCAACATGGATCCTTCAGTTGCCTTCAATTTAACTGTGCAATCAAGAGGGAAAAAGACTGTAGTATATCCCAGGCAATCATACTCTTTCAACAAATCTGTAGCAAATTTTCTTTGTGAAATAAGTACTCCATCATTCTTATAGAGCACTTCCAGACCCAAGAAATAATGTAGCTTGCCCAGATATTTGATCTTGAATTTGTCATGTAGGAAGCTATTCAAACCATTGATCTCTTCCAAATCTGTCCCTGTGAGGATTACATCATCCACATACACAGCCACAAATACAGTTAAGGAACCATTCTTCTTATAGAAAAGTGAGTAATCATTAGTTGAATGCACAAATCCTTTTGAACACAGAGATTCTGTCAATTTGTCATACCATTGTTTGCTTGTTTGTTTTAGTCCATATAAGGACTTCTTCAATTTGCATAAAATACCTGGTATGTCAACTTGTAAACCTTGTGGAACATCCATGTACACTTCTTCATGCAAATCCCCATGTAGGAAAGCATTATTTACATCTAATTGGAAAAGGTCCTAAACTTTCTTCACAGCCACACTTATTAATGTTCTGACAGTTGTCATTTTGACAACAGGGGAGAAGGTTTCCGTGTAGTCAATCCCTGCTTGCTGTGTGTAATCCTTAACCACAAGTCTTGCTTTGAACCTCTCTATGCTTCCATCTGTATTGTGTTTGATCTTGTACACCCACTTGCATCCGATAGCTTTCTTTCCTGCAGGCAAAGTTACTAAATCCCAAGTATAATTAGCATACAAAGCCTCAAATTCTTGTGTCATAGATGCTTACCAAGAAGGATTTATGGCTGATTCCTCATATGAACATGGTTCACTGTCATGTGAAATATTCCTCATAACCTGCTGACTGTTCTGGCTCAAGGTATTCAGGGAGACATCTTGGTTTTTGGTGAAAAAGGAATTGAGTGAATGTGTGTGTTGAGAGTTGTTCTTCAATGTGTGGTAGATTTTCTAGGTTCTGGTAACATGATGGGAGGATCAGGTACATGATTGGTGGCAATATTCAGATCATCTGTTATGAGTGACTCACATGAAGGTGCAGGGGCTATGTTTTGTGGGGAAGTAGGTACAACATGATCAATAGATATAGGAGAATCAGTGACAGAGTTGTGTGTGTGATTCTTATCCTGTAGCTACAACTATCCAAAGTATTAGTTTGATCACAGTCATCTATGATGTTGGGCAGAGGGGATGCATAACTTGGACTGTAAGTTATCAGGTGTAAAACTGAAGGGAAAGTGGAATGATTAGGAGAATTAGCAAATGGGAAAAGGTGTTCATAAAATTGTACATCTCTAGAAATGTGTATCCTTTTACTAATCAAATCAAGTACCTTGTAACATTTTATTCCAAAGGGGTATCCTACAAATATGTGTGGGTTGGCTCTTGGTTCAAATTTGTCTTTGTGAGTTTTAAGGGTGGTAGGATAACATAGACAACCAAAGCTCCTCAGATGTGAATATAGGGGTTTCTGTTTGTAGAGGATTTCAAATAGGCACTTGTTATTTAGTATTGTAGAGGGGAGTCTATTTATCAAGTATGTTGCAGTTAGGATGCACTCTCCCCAATACCTCAAAGGCAATTTAGACTGGTACAATAGAGCTCTTGCTGTCTCTAAAAGGTATTTATGTTTTCTTTTGACCACATCATTTTGTTGTGGTGTATAGGGACAAGTTCTTTGGTGAATAATCCCTTTGGTTTGGTAAAAGTTCAGGGCTTCATTACTGGTGAATTCCATCCTATTATCAGATCTAATGGTCTTGACTAACATTTGGAACTGGTTTTCAACCATGCAAATAAAGGTTTTGATAGCTTCTAGTGCATTGCTTTTGCAACTCAATAACTGTGTCCAAGTAGATCTACTACAGTCATTGACTGTAGTTAAAAAATACTTATAATTATCATGTGTGGCAAGGTGGTAAGGACCCCAAAGGTCTATATATAATAGATCAAATACTTGGGTGGAAGATATGGTTCTTTGTGGAAAGAAAAGTCTGCCCTGTCTAGCCATGAGACAGACTGAACAAAGGAAAGGTTGTTTGGGTGCAAAATTAGCTGGTATAGAACACATCCCCTTCATTTTCACAAAAGGTACATGGCCTAATCTGTTGTGCCACAAGTAATCAACATAATTTTCATGATTTGAGACAGACAAAGAAGTAATATAGGAACAAACTCTCTTATTATCTGATTGGTAGTTATTTACAAGAGGAAGTGAAGGTAATTTGAAAGCTTGTACAACATCAGAATCACTACTGAGGCTCTCACAAAAATAGACTCTTTTATTGCTTAACTGACAATTATTTACAATTGGAAATGAAGATGGTGAATGATTCTGCACAATACTTGCATCGTGACATGAATTAGTACTACCAGAACTGAGTAAAGAAGTTGAACTAATTGATTGGCATTTTGAGCAGAGGAAATACAGACCATTCCTTGCTCTACCAATCTCCAGAGGCCTCTTCATTGAAGGGGCCTGCAATACACATGTGTATGCAGAAAAATTAATAATGGATTTGAGTTGTGATGTTAATGAATAAATGGAAATGAGATTGAACTTGAAACTGGGAACAAACAACACCCTGTGCAAGGTCAGCTTTGGACTAAGAATTGCATCACTTATCTCTGTCACTTTAACCCTATATCTATTTGGGAGAGTAACTAAAAAGGGGTATGGCAAGGTTCTAGTATTAGTGAGTAGATTTTTGTTATATAACGCGTGGTTCGAGGCTCCAGAATCTAAAATCCAAAAATTAGCAGGTAAATGGGAACATTTATATGAAAGATCACCAATAATTTCATCATAAGTACAGCAAGCCAATATACCTGCGAAGTTCACAGCTCCACTTGTGATATTGTTTGAGGTCTCAGCTACAGTCCCAAAGTGAAGTTTTTCCAGTAGGTTCAGCAACTGATTGTACTGTTCTTTCGTCAAGTTGGGCGCATTGTGGTTCTGATTCTGACCTCGATTATCAGCTACATCAAACTCTCCACGCAACATTTCTTGAGATCCTCGATGAACATTTGCAGCAGATGTTGTATTCCTGCTTCTTGTGAACTTGAAGTTCTGTGGGAAACCATGTAACCTATAACACTTTTCTTTAGTGTGGCCTGGCTTTTTTGCAATAGTCACAAAACAAATGTGGACCTCTGTTCTCTGATCTATAGTCATTATTTCCTGCATTATTTTCCATTTGATTGTAATTTGTTCTAAAACCACTATTTGCTTGTCGATGAACGTTTAATGACATAAATTCTAAACTTAGCTGACTGTGTGGCCTAACTTCGCGTTATTTTTTCTCTTGAATTAGAATAGAGAAGGCTTGTGCTATCGTGGGCAGTGGGTTCATCATCAGAATACTTCCTCTTACTACATTATATACCTCATTTAAGCCCATAAAAAAACTGAATGAGTCTCCTATCTTATTCTGTCTTGTGCATATTTTCCTTTGCCCCGCAGGTGCACTGGCAATTGCACTGAGTATTCGCATTCAACGTGTGTAATTCCTCCCAAAGCTTCTTCATCTTTGTGTAATAGCCAGTGATGTCCAGTGAGCCCTGAGTCAAGTCATTGATTTCCTTTTGAAATTGATACATCTTAGCTCTGTTGGTTTGGTCATACCTCCGGACATTCTGTTATGGTAAAGTTAACCGTGACATACCGCATTCATTCTTTTTCCCTCAATGAGAGAGTTCAAAATCCATGAGGTGACCATATCATCACACATTTCCCATTGTCCGTAATTTACAGAATCAACATTAGGCTTTCTACATTTACCATTAATAAAACCTATTTTGTTCTTCACTGAGAGGGCTCGCAGAATTCCTCTTCTCCAGGATCTATATCCTACTCCATTAAAAGGTATTGGTACCAAGGTCGATCCGGCATTTTCTGATGGATGCATACATAGAGGATTAGTTGAATCCATGACATCTCTTACCAAATTGGGTCCGTTATTCTCAAATTGATGAACAGTTGGGTCAGCAATATCCTCTTCTCCGACCATGATTTGTAGTATCGAAAGAGAGAGATGAAATTATACTCTAACAGAAAAATAATGAATCAAATTGACGCAGAAAAGGGAGAAAAATTGATTTCCAGATTTTGGGAAATCCTAGATTTATTGAGTCAGTGAAATCGATTGAAGATTGAGTGAGAACTAAAGCGGAAAACAGAGCTCTGCTCTGATACCATGTGGAAATTCAGAGACTGTGAGATGTAGACTCCATTGGAGAGGAAGCTCGAGCTAAGGCTGCTAGCTCATGGCACACACACACACACACACACACACACACACACACACACACACACACACACACACACACACACACACACACACACACACACACACACACACACACACACACACACACACACACACACACACACACACACACACACACACACACACACACACACACACACACACACACACACACACACACACACACACACACACACACACACACACACACACACACACACACACACACACACACACACACACACACACACACACACACACACACACACACACACACACACACACACACACACACACACACACACACACACACACACACACACACACACACACACACACACACACACACACACACACACACACACACACACACACACACACACACACACACACACACACACACACACACACACACACACGCTTTATTCTTATAGGAAAAGATAGACCATCATTTTCCATTTTTGAAATAAAGGTCCAAAATTCGTAGCTATCAAAGAATTTGTTGAAGCACAATTAAATAGCAAATTAATGTGCAACCAATGGACGATGTTAAAAGAGAAACCATGATTTTACAAAGGGAACGTGCAAAACTCAAGCACATGCACAGACATGCAGAATATATTGTGAAATCCTCTTATAATTCATGTCAGGTTATAAAAGCTTTCAAAACCAAGAAAGTCAAGACCCTCATCTGGTGGATGTCGTTTCAAAAAACAAAATTAATGTATTTCACTTCGTTCGTAAATACCACGTGGAAAATTATTCATATTCTTAATTAAACTATTAACTTGCTTACATGCAAAATGGTTTTCAAATGTTTATGCTAAATAATTCATCAGAATGGCATGTGAATATAATCAATTTTACTAAGTTCAATAATAAATTAAATCTGCAATGGTAAGAAAAGCGAAATTAGATTTGCATCCACATTAATTATATATATAGATAGATATATGTATGTTTGCTTGTTCAATCTGACAGTATTGAAAAAAAGTTCCATTCCTACAGGCGAACCCAGAATAGGATACTTTTGTCAATCATATTCCTAGCTAGCACCATCAAATTGATATTATTTTGGCTGTCTAAAATTTAAACTCTATGGGTTCATTTTTTAAATTTTTTTTTGTATTGAATCCATTATATATTTTTAAAATTATGAGTTCATATCTACTATTTTTATAATTTTTATATATTTTATTTTACTCTGCATCGAAAATTATGGATTCAATTGAACATGTCATTTATACACTGCATAGGCCCCTCTATTTTGGAGAACTATATATATATATATATGCATGGTGGAGAGTCTGATACATCCACTAGAGACCACTACTTTAATTAATATAATTTCAGTTTCCAGTAGTGGATAACATAATTGAAACTAGGGAT
Source organism: Nicotiana tabacum (assembly GCF_000715075.1). Classification (NCBI taxonomy): domain Eukaryota; kingdom Viridiplantae; phylum Streptophyta; class Magnoliopsida; order Solanales; family Solanaceae; genus Nicotiana; species Nicotiana tabacum. The sequence goes on from NC_134102.1 coordinate 989,905, forward strand.
CCCTTGAAACTATAAAACATGAAATCACCATAATATTCCGAAAACTACTAGAAAAATATCAAGTAACGGGAAATGATATAAATGCCGAAAATCACCACAAAATAATATTCTGAGGTGATTCCAGTTTCCATGCATAGAGTTTAATTAACTTCTATGGTTCACATGCTCGTTATGCAATAATTTTAATGTAAAAATTGTAATATAATTCAGTGATTAATAATAAAAGAATTATCTTCTGTGGTTAGTGAAATCTTTATGCAGTTGGTTTTGCGAGAAACAATTTTGTCTTTTCCCCACACACACACACACATATATATGTATGTATAGTATATCTCTAAAATAACTAATTTATTGAACTCTTAGATAATTACATATATTCCTTCAATTTTCTATTGAGGTTTATTCTATAAAGTAATGTTGCCGTATTCTTACTTCCTTATTTAACCAGCATAACCAGCATTATATGATATTTAATTATTTTTGTACAAGTAGCTTAAGTTTTTGAAGAAAAAGGTAGAGAAGGAGGGGTGGTTGAGGACCATAAGAATTATTTTTAGCATTTCAAGAATCCAGTTTAGACTTTAGAGTCAGGACATCTTTGGTATATATATCTAACGGCAGTGCCCTTTGCATGATAAGTAGGCAACATATTTTGATCCATTGGTAAACGAGCCTTAATATATATCTTCTGTTTTGGCTCCTGAAAGATATCCACGTTGGTATAATCTCATTTTACATTATATATTGCCACACAATTTTGTGATAAAATTGAATTAGTATGAGATCTAGCAGGAGATATTCTCTTGTTTGACACCAATTACTAGGTATTAACAGTAGTGAAACTAGAATTTAATTACTGTACTGATATGCAACAAGCTTATGCTAATTTTGAACTAAGTTTTTATAAAATGAATTGTTAATTATTAGCCATGACCTAACTAATTCTCACGCGGTTGCCATTATATACCAGGTTTCCTTAAAAGGTATCAAAAACAAACACAAAGATAGCCCAAAAATGAAAATGACAACGCATTATAACTGCAGTTTCGTGAAAAACCAAACTGATCAGGGCGGAACTATCGTTGTGTCAATTGACACCCCTTAGTTGATTGTTTCCTTGTGCTTATTTGTGTTTAAATAGAGAAACATCATCGTAAAACAATGAGCTATTTCAATTAAAACTGAAACAGTATCAAATGGCATCAATAGAGCTTCCATATTCTTTAGGATTATCGTTGATTTATGCCAATTCACTTGGTTTTTCTTGATTTAGTTCTTTTATATGTTTGGTGTGTGATATTTAGTTGTCTCCATGTGAGCTATAGGTCACAGGTTCGTACCGTAGAATTAGCCATTGATACTTGCATTAAGGTAGGCTGCCTACATCCCAATCGTTGGGGTGCGGCCCTTCCTCGGACCCTGTGTAAATACATGATACTTTGTGCATCACGGTTTCGTTATATATCTAGGCAATATATTGAATCACTTAGCTTTTTCATTTGTTTATTTTTTTATATTTTACCCCCTAAAGAAAAATTATAACTCTACCACTAAAATTGATGCAAACAATGTCAACACGCTACATTAAGTTTTACGAAAAAAATAAAATAAAATAAAATCATGGCTTTCTTGCCATATTCATCGAAGGAATCTGATCCATGATCATCCGGCTAGAAATTAAAGAAAAATTTAAAATAAGAGTAAAGTGAATCATAAGAGAAAAAGAATTAGTAGATCTGTCATGACCCAAAATCACACTTGTCGTGATGACGCTTATCTTAATACTAGGCAAGCCGACAACCTCAATAACCCACAAATTCTTTGAAGTTTGAAAACATAATATTTAAATTCAATAGAAAATCTTCCAAATATAGATACAAATACACTCCCAAAACCCGATGTCACTGAGTACTCGAGTATCTAAATGATAACATAGTCTGACTGATACAAATACTGTCTGAAAATATAGAACAGTACAAACAACTGAAAGGAAATATAGTCAAGGTCTGCGGACGTCAAGCAGCTACATTGATAGTCTCCAACAGATAAAGCTCCGAAATCTAGCAACTGCCGTATCCGAAAGTACCTGAATCTGCACACGAATTGCAGAGTGTAGTATGAGTACAACCGACCCCATGTACTCAATAAGTAACAAGTCTAACCTTTGGGATGAAAGTAGTGACGAGCTCAACAGGTACATTCCAGTATAGAAATAACAGTACAAAAATGTAGGCATACTTTCAAGTTCAATAGTTAAACTCAGTACAAGTAAAATAGATAAATTCTGCATGATATGGGGAATATGATATCTCTATATCTACATGCCAAAATATATGTTGTATGTGATATACCATAATGGAAACCTCGTGTACTCACACTCTCTCAATACTCAGTCACTCAGTACTGTACAGGGCCAATTCAACCCATGGAACTCCATCCCAAATGTAAATAAATAAGGCAACTCCATGCCTAGGAAACTCCATCCCGAATATAAATAAATAAGGCAACTCCATGCCTAGGGAACTCCGTCCCAAATATAAAAAAACTGCGCTCACTGTATGGGTGCAGACTCTGGAGGGGCTCTTTCAGCCCAAGCGTTATAATAAGCCAGATCCAGGCATAAATACATGTTGCGGCATGCAGCCCGATCCTATAAATATCACTCAAAATATCTAATCTCTCGGGCTCTCAATGACATGAAAATCAACCCAACATGATGTTGTTTAGCTGTATTTGTAAAACAATTATGGAGAAGATAAAATAACATAAATGTAAAAGAAACAAAATTTAATCCGAGCCCACTGAATTCACAGTGTTTCCTTAAGGAATTTAATCCCCTCCTAGTATCCAAGGTTGTGGATTATTTCCTCCCAGGATAGAACGAATTACACACTGGTGTAGCGATACTTCAAACACCAATGTTTCAGCGAACACAAAATCGGTAGCAAATCACACTTACTGATGCTTTGTTTGTAGTTAAAATAATGCAGAAGAAAGGAGGAGAAGTCAGAAATTCGTATGGAAAATCTGAGAGAATGGACTGGTATTTATAGCCAATGTTGAGCTCAATCTGAAGAGGTGCAACTCTTCAAATCCGAAGAGGTGCCAACTGTTTCTTCAAATCTGAAGAGGTGCAAACTGTTCTTCAACTCTTCAGATTTGAAGAGGTACAAACTGTTCTTCTGAAGAGGTGCAAACTGTTTTGTAAATGTCTTTTACAAAAAGCGAAGGGTATATACTATTACGTTTGGATTTAATATTAATATTCCGTTTACAAAAAATCGGATATTTAATAACAATTCTGTTAATATTTACTATTAACAAATAAATTTGGTCCAAAAAATTAATCAATCGATTATTTGACCGAATCCAAAGCCGAAGCCGAGCGAGCGAGCGACGACGACGGCGCGAGGCTTGCCTTCTTCTTAACTCTTTAAGAGCTAGAAGAAGTGCAATTGTATATATACCCATCAAAATCTCTTCCTCTTCCAATATGGGACAATATTCCTTTGTCAAGGAGGAAAACTCAAATATTTTCAATTTCCCATTCACCCTCTTTTAAGCTACATTTAAGCTTAAAAAACCCAACACATGATGATATGACGTATTAATAAATGACAACAGAGACTGAGATATGATATGCAAATGTTGGATGTGACTGAGTACACAGTTACAATTTAAACAAATAATCCAACAGCAACACATTCCCATGTGGGTCCCAAAAATATCGGCATGTAACTTAAACATGATCTTTAATACGAGTCTCATCTCAATTTCTCCAACACGTGGAGGATATGTGGATAATGACATGATTCTTTAATTATATAATTCTACGGAATTTATTAAGTCACAATTTCTATGGTGCATGCCCACACGCCTGTCACCTAGCATGTGCGTCACCTCTAAACAATTCACATAACACGTAATTCATGAATTCATACCTTGAGAACCAAGTTTAGAAGTGTTACTTACCTCAAACCGTGCAAGTTCTTTGTTCCAATATGTCGTTGCCTCACGAATCGCCCTCTGAACGTCTCGAATCTAGTCACAAATAATTCGATACATTCAACACAAATTATAGGAATTAATTCCATATGAAAATACTAATTTTCCAATAAAATCCGAAATTCAACTCAAAAATCGTTAGTGGGGCCCATGTCTCGAAACCCGATAAAAGTTATAAAATATGAACTCCCATTCAACCACCAGTCCAACCATACCAAATTTACCAAATTCCGACATCAACTCGACCTTCAAATCCTCAAATCCTATTTTCAAATCCCTAGGCCCAAATCCTCAAATTACACCTCAAAAACACGTAATCTAGTTGGAATAATCAATGATAATTCAATATTATTGATTAACAATGATCACAAGTGACTTATCTCAAGAATTTTCGTGAAATATTTCTACAACATCGCCCCAAACTGTGTGTTTGAAGTCAAAAAATGAGAAAGAACCTCAGAACCCCTCGTTTTAACACTGCTAGTGTTTTCGCATCTGCGAAATTTTAACCACTTTTGCGCAACCGCTTCTACGGCCTTTCTTCCGCTTTTGTGCCTCCTTCGCTCCTGCGGACAAGAGTCTGCTTCTGCGGACAAGAGTCTGCTTCTGCGGACTCGCTTATGCGGACTCACTTCTGCGGTCCAACCTCCAAATCCCCCTTCCGCTTATGCGATAGACCTTCCGCATCTGCGAGCTCGCAAATGCGGCACCCCCTTCGTACCTGCAATCGCCAGTACCCATCCAAACTCGCATATGCGATGCCTTAGATGCTTTTGCATGATCGCACCTGCGAAAAAAACCCTCGCATGTGCGATTGCACAAGAACTAAAGCTTCATCATCTCCTAAGTCCAAATTCTCAACTCGAATTCAATCCGAATCAAACCCGCTTCAACCAAATATACCAACAAGTCCTAAAATATTTTACGAACTTAGTGGAGGACTTAAATCATATCAAACAATGCTAAAACTACGAATCGCACCCCAATAAAATTTAACAAATTCAAACATCTACATTCGATGCCGAAACCTATCAAATCAAGTCCGATTGACCTCAAATTTTGCACGCAAGTCATAAATGACATAACGAACCTATAAATTTTTTAGAACTGGATTCCGACCCCGATATCAAAAAGTCAATTGCTGGTCAAGCTTCCAAACTTTCAATTCCTATTTTCGCCATTTCAAGCCTAATTTAACTACGAACTTTTAAATAATTTTTCAGATACACTCCTAAGTCCAAAATCACCATACAAAGCTATTGGAATTATCAAAACTCTATTTCGGGGTCGTTTACACATAAGTCAACGTCCGGTCAACCTTTTCAATTTAAGTTTTCATCCTTGAGACTAAGTGTCTCAATTCATTCCGGAACCAAACCAACTATCCCGGCAAGTCACATAACAACTGTAAAGCACAAAATAAGCAGTAAATGAGGGAACATGGATGTAACTCAAAACGACTGGCTGACTCGTTACAACATTTGAGATTAAGAAAAATATAAGATGTGTTTGACTTTATGCTACTATCATCTGAACTCTTCTTTTAGACTATAAGAACAGGCATTTCTTTACAACTTACAACTGAATATTTTGTAAGCAGTTGATATTATCTAATATTTGGGACGAAATTAAGTATAAAAGAAAGGCAAAATAGTTAAAATTTGACGAAATCAGAGGGAAAAAATATTATTTAAATGTTGGTGTTTCGTGGTTTTCCGTTGTACGTGCTTACATGAAGTGAAGAGATCCAAATGGTATCTTTAGTTTATTTATTTTTTAATTGAGAGAGTTATACTTCCATTCCTTCTCTAATTAAGAAATATTGGGGATCCTTTAGTTTAGAGACTAAGTATATGAATTATAATGCAAAGATATTTACGCAGGAATTAATAATGAAATGATTGTTATACACTGATAATATGAAGTGATTGTTATATATAAATTACTTACTTCAAAAGAACATTTTATCTTTACACATTTTAAGCATTGCTAATATACTTTTTTTTAAAACATTTTCTATCGTATAGATAATAAATAGAATTTCGAATATCTTAAAAACACAAGCATTACTTGATGGACAACATACAAAATTGGCCAGTCAGCCGAAACTGATTGTTCGCTAGCAAAAAAATACACATATATAAAAAAAATATACATTTTGTCAGCTATTATTTTTTTAGAACGGGTAGATATATATACTTTTCTTATTTAGTGCCATCAATTAAAATACTATTTTAATTATGTGACGATTATTGTTTAGTGGGCACTTGTTAGTATATATTTTATGCAAGATTTTTACTAGAATTAATTAATTCAACCATTAACCCCAAAGAATATCTGGCACTGGATTCGGAATCCCTCACGAGTCACGTCTCTTATCTTCATTTTTATATAGGGTAGACACACGTGTCCCTACTTGCATGGTCAAAGTTGAAATATTGTCACAATAAGAATTAAAAGCCACATATCTGATTTATTAGGCACAAGTTTAAAGAAAAAATAAAAACTTTTAAATTATATTGTACTACAATATTTCTGCTTTATTTTTTGTTTGTAAAAAAATAAAATAAAAAGTTTAAATTAAACTATTATGGTTACATAAACTGAAAAATAAACATACGACGACACTCTAAAAGAGTAAGGATCTATTATCAATTTTTAACCCTGTTTATCATAACACCTCACATTTATAAATATAAAATTATAAATATATATGGTTAGTAATAAAATAAAAAAGTTAAGTTAAATTATTTTTAAATTTAGTGGGCTTTTGGATATAAAAATTGTAAAATTTCGAAAAAAGTGAAAAACAATTTCAAGTAAAAATGGTATTTGTAAATTAGAGTTTTGTTTGGATATGAATATAATTTTGGGTTGTTTTTTAATTTTTTTAGTGATCTGGAGTGAAAATTTTAAAAATAGCATTTTAGAATTTTTAATTTTCAAAAAATTTTGAAAATTATCTTCAAGTTAAAACTGAAAATTTTATGGCCAAATACTAATTTCGAAAAAAAGAGAAAAAAAAATTGGAAAAAAGGATTTTTTTTATGGCCAAACGGACTTTAGAAATGAGTCATTTTATATGAAATATACTAAAAAGGAAATCAAAGAGTAATAATAAGGAGTGTTATTTTCAATTTTAACCCTGTTGGTACTGAACATCTAGCTTCTATATATACTAGCGGAAGTAAAGCCCGTACTGTCGCACGGGCCCAACACTGCAATAAAAATTGTTATGAAAGAAGAATATTCTAATATTATAGTAATATTTTAACTGGTATTTTCATAGAATATATCCTGTAAATAATTTTTATTTTTAATCAATATTCTCAAGTATTAAGGAAAAATTTCAAAATATTTATCTGCTTAGCTATTGAATATCTACTACTTGAATATCCTTAACGAGTCAACTTCCTCGAGATTGAACATCATATACCAATCTCTAATTCAATAATTTTAACTATTTTTTTAGATATAGTTATTATATTTAAATTTTGCGTATGATATTAAAAAAATATAAATAATAAGTGAGTGTAAAAAATATTTTTCGACGGAATATTAACACAAGTTTCCATCATTTCTTATTTTTGCAGGATAGCCAAATCAGTTTCAAACGGTAGTAATGCAAATAGACATAATACTTGCAACTTAAGAAGTAACTAAATTAAAATGTGTAAATTATCGAGTTTTTCCATAATATATATTCTAGTGATTTAGTCCATTATTTAGGGTAAATAGCAAATAAAAATTAAATTAATAACTAAATTAGTACTTAGCTTAAATGTTAGTATTTAAAAATAAATAAACTCATTACAATGTAAGGGTTAATAGGTTAGAGATAATATCATAAAAGTTAAATTAGAACTAATTTTAAAGTTGTAAAATTAATGTAAAATTTTACAATAAATTTTATTTACATGATATTACTTTTATTAGAAAAAAGGTATGTACATTCCTTCATATTGAAAGAATTGGCGCCCAAATAATTGTACTACTATTTGAAAGCATTACAAACTACTTAAATTGCAAAATGTTATAATATTGTATTTAGTTTCTTTCATGAATTTATAATGTTTAAAGTTTTAGATGAATATAAATATTAATTATTAACTTATTGACATAATTTGAACTTAAACCTAGCATATATTTATATGTAAAAATTATTCTTTATTTAGTGAATTTATTATGTTATATTTTTTATTTAGTGAATTTATTCTGCTACATTATTTTTACTTAGTGAATTTATTCTGCTAGATTTTTTTATTTAGTGAATTTATTCTGCTACTTCAAACTTAACTATTGATTTAACATATTTGCTATTCAAACTCAGCAATTAGTTATCTATTAGGTCCTATTGCGTAAAACTTACATATTTAATTGAATTCAAATACATTTTTTTTTCAATTTCTGTGCTTGAGATAAATGAGCTGCCAAATATACTTGATTTAGAAAATCTTAGATTTGATTGAAGTATTTGTATTATGTGCTTATAAACAGATGCAATTTTCAAGGAATAGTGGTATGACAATTTGTACTTTGCATATGTCCCAAAGGGACGACCTAGTTGGGTTTGGAGGGAGTTGTCCCACTCGAGTGACGAGGGTTCGATACCATTCAATGTCCTCTGAGTTTGAATCTGTTGTACGAGATTTATTTAATCCGTGAGATATATAGTTTGCAAGTTATTACACAATGTATAATAGTGCTCAAACGAGCCGAAAAATTTGTACTTCCCATACATGGAAAAGTCTTGGGTAAATATGTGTTCAAATTGTTCACTAAAATGTGGGTCCCAAGTTTTGTACTGTGCATTAGTGGAGAGAAAGTAGGCTTTGAAAATGCCTCAAAAGTTCCCTTTATTGTGTGATGGCAGTTAATGTAAGAATATCGAAAAACAGGGGTAAATTTGTACAGAACCACTACCTAGCATGATATATTTGTGAATTGCGAAACTCAACTAAACTAAACTAACTAATTTCTTCAGCAATTTGCAATTAATGGCGAGTGTGGAGGAAGGTCCATTGCCATACAATTTATGGGAAGGGGAGAAGAGCAGCTCGTCGAATTCGAATCCAACAGATGCAGTTATATTTGCGGGAATCAGTTTGTTAATAGGAGTTTCATGCAGAACTCTCCTTCGCCGTACTTTTATTCCTTACACTGTCGTTTTGCTCATCATTGGCACCGCCCTCGGCTCTCTCGGTATGTTTTATGTATAAATGTATGTATGTATTGCATATGCGGATACAGTATTTAAATTGTATGAGTTCTAAGTTTAAATACTAGCGGAGGCAAAAAGTACTACTCCTAGTAAGCGATTACTTTCCATCTGCTTGTAAGCGTTAGTGGATAGAGTTACACGGTACCTATGTTGGTGGAAGGTAGCAAGCACCCGGTGGAATAGTCGAGCTTCGCACAAGCTGGTTCGAGCACCACGGTCATAAAGCAAAAAGTAGAAATTACTATTGGCCATATCTCATTTGCAAGGTGTGGCTGACTAATATTTTCCTTGTCTTCTATGTCAACCGTTGGCATAGATTTTTTCATACATGTAATATGTTCATGGTCTTGTTATTGTGGTTGAGGGCATGCTTTGTGCAATTCTTTCCCTGATTGTTATTACTGCTCCAACGGCATGTAACATTTTCTTATGGACATGAACTAGCATTTCTGGACCTTTTAAAATTTTAGATCTGTTCTCTTTTCTCAAATGTCCTTGTTGTTTGAATGCCTACTGGAATGTTGTGGCATCTAGCTGTTCTCATATTTTTGTTATTTATTTCTTTACTTAATCTTTTGCAAATTTAGAATTTGGGAGTAATTATCCACTGGGAAAGCTTGGGAATGGAATTCGAATATGTAAGTATAATTCAGTTATCTCTCAAATTTCTTGAAATTATCAATTTTGAGGATTGACTTAAAATTGTTGCATTAGGGATTATCTCTCATTATCCTATAAAGGTATGTGCTTTATTGAATTGCTGCAACAGGTGCAGATATAGATGCTGATCTTCTATTAGCTGTATTCCTCCCTATACTGATTTTTGAAGGCGCATTCTCCATGGAGGTGCACCAAATAAAGGTTCTCTTCTCCTTAGTTTTTATTCTATAAAACCTCAAGCCTAGTTATTGAATGTATAGGATGGTTTACTATTGGTCATAATACCACCACCAGGAATTCAGAAGTAATTCGGTGTAGTCTGTCTTTTTACTGGACTCCATATTCTTCTTAATATTGGAGAGAAATCATGGAGAAGTGTAAACAAGCTTCTAGTATATTTGTTAATAAAGAAGATTGGTGGTGTCTTCCCACTAAGTCTTGGTGGTAGAGTTATCAAGTACCTATGTTGGGGGAATAGAGGTACTCTAGTGGAATAGTCGAGGTGGATTCAATTTGGCCCAGACACCATCGTAATCAAGAAAAAAAAGACAAGAAAAAAGGAAGATAAACGAGAGTTCTTGGTGAAATGGGGTAGTGTGGCTAAATAGTTATTAATTCTGATCAAAGCTCATAAATATATAGGGGACTGAATCCCTCATCTGCAAGATGATTGAGAACGTTATATCTTCTTACAATTGGACTGCTACATAAGTTTATAACATCAATAGCATGGTCTTGTTTCATAGTTAAGAAAAAAAAGCAGATATATGTAAAGATATGCTGAAATAATGACGCCTTTCATCTTAAGGAAAGCAGGTAGCTCTTACTTTGATAGCCTGAATGTATGCTTTAAATAATTATGTATGCCATTTGTCAGTTTTTATGAGTTAATGGAATATGTCTGTTCATTTCTTTAGCTGGCTTTGACAGAAATGTATGGCACAAATGCTTTTGCTTGCTGGTCCTGGTGTACTGATTTCAACTGTTCTGATCGGTGCTGCTGTGAAGGTATAAGGAAACACTGTTTTCTGGAAGTGGTTTCGTACTTGCTCAAACATTCATATGTTTCTGCAGCTTGCTTTTCCATATGACTGGAATTGGAAAACATCATTATTGTTGGGGGCAATTCTTAGTGCTACTGATCCTGTGGCTGTTGTCGCGCTGCTTAAAGATCTGGGAGCTAGTAAAAAGTTGAGCACAATTGTTGAAGGAGAATCTATGATGAATGATGGGTATAAACATAAATCCATTTTCCTTTCATTTCTTCGGGAAAATCCTCTTGGTTTTCCCTATAATTTCATATTCATGTCCACATTTTTGGATGGCCAATTTTTCCACATAAAAGTGCCATCAGCCCCTTATTCTGTCTTGCAGTTTATCTTCCTCTTTTGTATACACTGATTCTTATTGTTCACCTCTCTTCCTCTGACCATGTTGCCAGGGCAGCTATTGTGGTTTACCAGCTTTTCTATCGAATGGTTCTTGGGAAAAGCTTTGGCTGGGTTGCAGTGCTGGAATATCTTGCACAAGGCTCACTTGGAGCGTAAGGATCATTATCTGGTTGGCTGATAACTTTTTGTATTGTTTTGGGTGAACTTAACTAGATCTTTTATTGTTACAGTGTCATCATCGGACTTGTGTTTGGAATGGCATCTCTTTTCTGGCTTCGGTTTGTATACAATGATACATTGATAGACTTTTCATTGGCTCTTACCGTGAGCTACATTGCTTACTACACAGTATGTTCCGTCCTGATTTAGATCATTTTTTATACACATGCATTCAATTCTTTGACATACGATTCCGAAGCGCGACCTTGTAGAATCATCATATTTTCTGACAACATTTATGCATGCATGATAATGATCATATTTCGGTGATAACATTTTGACATACTTGATTTAAGTGATTCAAGAGTTAAAAAAAGTGATCCAAGTTCATATGTGATGACATCTTCAGTAATCTAAGATCTTTGTCCTGCTTCATTCTACATATTTTGGTAAATTTACCACGTAAATGGTGTCATCAAATCTTTTCAGTAGTAGAAACATCTTCGCTACTACTCTATACTAGAAAGGCTGACAAATTCCAAAACTTGTTTACTTGCTAATTCAAGCAGACACTGTACTATGTTGTATGACTGCTTTTGCCTTAGCTTCTTGCTAGCTCCATTGAAGTCCTATGTGTTTGTTTCAATGCCATCCTTACTGACCTTAACTGGATCTTTAATGCCTTATTATTGCTTATAGGCTCAAGAGCAAGCTGAAGCTTCTGGTATCTTGACTCTTGTAGCACTTGGGATGTAAGTTCTGTACTTCACTCCTCTTTCACATTCAGACGTTTCAGCAGTAAAGCGTGTTTCAGTCTCTGATACTGAAACTTATGGATAGGGTTTTCGCAATGTCAAAGGATACCCATACAGCTGGTGGAAAGCAGAGCTTGCATGAGTTTTGGTATGTTTCTTCCCATTGTAATATCATGTTAGCTGAATATAGATTTATGTAACAAACCAAAGTATAGTGTGATCATTATTGTGCAGATTCAAGCATTGCCAATACCTAGCTGTGGCTCTCTTTTGTTGAGATAGTGTTACGTATGATGTCTTCTATGTGAAGGCATAGTTAACAGATGTATCTAGGGGAATATTTTGTCAAAATCAAAAGGTTGGAGTACATATGGTTTTAAGCTAAAAGGGAAGGTTCATAGTCAAACCTAAGGTCTATAACCTTTACACTGGATCAGAGCCAGACCCATCTCAATTTTTGGTTGATCCATGTTAGATTATCCAAGCTCAGATGTGCAGAGAGGGTGCTGATACAAATGGAGTGTTGTTTCCTTATATGGTCTTTGTGCAATCCCTGTCCTCGTGAGCTAGCTTTGGTGTTGAGTTAGATCCAAAATCCATTTTTCTAAAGGTCCTGAGTTCAGTCTCACTGGCATGCATTACCAGAAACAGAATCTGCAAGTGGCCGATGACAAAGGATCGGGCCTGCACATGAGGGGGCGTGATGAAGGCATAATTAAGTAATTAAAAAGAGTGCTCTTTATAGCAGTTTAAACTATTAGATGAGATTGTCCCACACTTCAACAATGTTTAATATTTAAATGTATACCCTTTTGTGATTAATACGGAGCTCCATTAGTGAGGGTGTGAAGAAAGTCTATTGAAAATAGAAAAAAGACTATGTAAAATGGCACTTATCCAGGTTCATTGGTGAAATTTAACTTTCCTATGGCCTTTTATGGTGATAACTAAAAACATTCTAGGAGGTAAATTGCTGGTGCTCAAGTTCAAGGGGTTTGAGCATGTCAGGAAAAAGGTAGGATGGTGTGAGCTGACTTTCTCTGTCACAATTTAAACACGTCTAAATATAGGCTTTTCTGCTAAATGAAACTGAGGGAGTAATAAGCACTCCCTCCTATCCCATCTTATGTGAAGGCGTTTTATTGGGCACAAACTTTAAGAAATAAACGAAGACTCTCTACATGTTTGTCAAGTATATGCAAAGTACTGAATTATCCTTTTAAATAAGTGGTGGTGAGAGTTCCACATGTCTTTTCATTTTCTCTTTCCTTATAAGATAATGAATTTTTGCATCAAGTACAACAATAACAAGAACCCAGTGAAATCCCACTAGTGGGGTCTGGGGAGGGTAGTGTGTACGCAGATCTTACCCCTACCCCGAAGAGGTAGAGAGGCTGTTTCCGAAGACCCTCGGCTCAATAGGACAAAAAGACAAAAGGAGATAATATCAGTATCACCACAAAAATCATAGGAAAAATAGGAACAACATGAAATCCAGAAGAAAGATACAAAGCAAAAGCGATAGCTAGTAAATAGGTCCGGCACTGAAACGCAAAATAGTAAGACACGACATTGCCACTAGCTAGCTTAGACAAAAACCCTACCATACTAGTCTCGCAACGGTACGAAGTAAGGCAAGACTCAACTACCTCCTAGCCTACAACCCTAATACTCGACCTCCACATCTTCCTATCAAGTGCCATATCCTCGAAAATCTGAAGCCTCGCCATGTCCTGCCTGATCACCTCTCCCCAATACTTTTTCGGTCGCCCTCTACCTCTTCTCGTGCCCTCCACAATCAGCCGCTCACACCTCCTTATCGGAGCATCTGGGCTCCTCCTTTGTACATGCATGAACCATCTGAGCCTTCCCGCATCTTGTCATCAATTGGAGCCACACACACCTTCTCCCGAATATCATCATTCCTAATCTTATCCATCCTAGTGTGCCCGCACATCCACCACAACATCCTCATTTCTGCTACTTTCATCTTCTGGATATGTGAGTTCTTAACAGGCCAACACTCAGCCCCGTACATCATGGCCGGTCTAACCACCGCTTTATAGAACTTACCTTTGAGTATCGGTGGCACACTCTTGTCACACAGGATTCCAGATGCTAACCTCCACTTCATCCATCCTACCCCTATATGGTGTGCGACATCCTCGTCGATCTCTCCCCCCTCCCCCCGGATAACCGACCCAAGGTACTTGAAGTTGCCTCTACTTGGGATGACCTGTGAGTCAAGCCTCACATCCACGCCCACTTCCCCCGGCTCTGCGCTGAACTTACACTCCAGGTATTCCGTCTTCGTTCTGCTCAGCTTGAAACCCTTAGACTCAAGAGCCTGTCTCCAACCCTCCAGCCTCTCGTTAACACCGGCTCACGTTTCATCAATCAAAACTATGCCATCGGCGAATAGCATGCACCATGGCACCTCCCCTTGAATATGCGTCCATCACCAGGGCGAATAAGAACGGAGGTGTAACCCCATAACAGCCGAAAAATGCTCAGAGTCGCCTCCTACTGTCCTTACCCGAGTCTTAGCCCCATCATACATGTCCTTAATCACTATAGTGTAAGGAACCGACACACCTTTTGCCTCCAAGCATCTCTAGAGAACTTCTCTAGGAACCTTGTCATATGCTTTCTCGAGGTCAATAAAAACCATGTGCAGGTCCTTCTTCCTATCTCTGTACTGTTACACCAATCGCCTAACAAGGTGTATAGCTTCTATAGTAGAACGACCCGGCATGAACCCGAACTGGCTGTCGGAAACAGACACCGACATCCTCACCCTCGCTTCAACCACCCTCTCCCACACTTTCATGGTATGACTCAGTAATTTGATACCCCTATAATTGTTACAACTCTAGATATCACCTTTGTTCTTATACAATGGAACCACCGTACTCCACCTCCACTCATCCGGCATCCTCTTCCTATTAAATATAATATTAAACAAGCTAGTCAACCACTCCAAATCGGCTCTCCCCACACACTTCCAAAATTCCACCGGAATCTCGTCAGGCCCTGTCGCCCTACCCCTACTCATCTTACTCATAGCTCCCATGACCTCCTCAACCTTGATGCGCCTGCAGTACCCAAAGTCGCGGTGACTCTCGGAATGCTCCAATTCACCTAGCACGATATCCCGATCCTCTTCTTCATTCAGAAGTTTATGAAAGTAGGTCTGCCATCTCTTCTTAATCTGGGAATCTTCCATCAATACTCTACCATCGCCGTCCTTGATGCATTTCACTTGGTCCAAATCCCGAGCCTTCCTCTCTCTCAACTTGGCCAGCCGGAATAGCTTCTTCTCACCGCCTTTTTCCCCCAATTCCTTGTACATATGACCATAAGCTGCAGTCTTAGCCTCTGTGACCGCCAGCTTAGCTTCCTTCCTAGCTACCTTATACCTCTCCATGCACGCACGCCTCTCCTCCTCACCTATGCTCCCCACTAACTTCAGGTACGCCGCCTTTTTCACTTCCACTTTACCTTGGACCACTTCATTCCACCACCAGTCTCCTTTGTGCCCGCCAACGACGCCCGTCGAGACCCCTAACACCTCTCTCGCAACCTCCCTTATACAGTCTACTGTCGTTGACCACATAGTGCTCGCGTCACCACTGCTCCTCCAAGCTTCCATAGCCGACAACCGCCCCTCCAGCTGTTGTGCTTTATCCTTAGTTAAGGTTCCCCACATGATTCTCGGTCTTCCTCGAGCAGACCTTTTCCTCCTCTTCAACATAATACCAACGTCCATCACCAAGAGCCCATGCTGTGTCGCGAGTATCTCACCTGGAATCACCTTACAATCCTTGCACAACCCTCTGTCACACCTCCTGAGGAGGAGATAGTCAATTTGAGTCTTCGCCACTGCATTTTGAAAAGTAACTAAATGCTCCTCCCTCTTCGGAAAGGTAGAGTTCGCAATCACCAACCCAAAAGCCTTAGCGAAGTCCAACAACGAGGTACCTCCTCCGTTCCTCTCCTCAAAACCGAAGCCTCCATGCACCTCGGCATAACCACCCGCGGTCGACCCAATATGACCATTGAAATCCCCTCCTATGAATAGCTTCTCAGCAGGCGGAACCTGGCGCACAATCTCATCTAACCCTTCCCAGAAACGCTGTTTAACCTCCTCATCTAGGCCCGCATGCGGCGCATAGGCGCTAAGATTTGGGGATGCTAAGATTAAATAAGTCATGTCATTACGGGTAAATTAAGGGTAAATTGGGGATGCTAAGATTAAATGGTACTTGGAACAAACTGAAAAGGAAAATGTGTCATATAAAATGAGACACAAGAAGTATTTCTTTATTTCTAGTGTTGCTAACTAATGTATGTCATCTTTGTTTTGAAGTGTTTCTAACTACAGACGAGCCAAAATTTATACATTGTAACTGCTGCCATTCCACTTCTACTGCTGATACATTACTCTCTTACTATCACTATGCTTAGTATGCTTCTTCTGCTACTTAGTACTAGTGCTACTGCCAGTACTAAATGCTGTTGCTGCTACTGCTACTGCTACAACAACCCTACCGTACCATTCCCACAACTACTCTCTTCATGAACTCTTTGGCTTTCCTAAACAATGCGCTACAGGTTTTTGAAACTGTCTTTTGTGACTTCTTCCAGCATTGGTGCTCCCGCTCTGTGCTTTTAGGATCTTTAGTGCATTGTCGCTCTCGTCCTGTCTGTTATCTGTATTTTTGTTATAGGACTGCCTAAAACATCATGTTTAGATGATTTGGTTCTTAATAGTTTGCTTATTGTTCAAAACCATAACCAAAGATATGAACTCTGTCATCATTTTGTTTTGGCTCCATTTTCTTTTACTGCTTTACTCTGAGAGGGGAATGGGAGGCGGTTGGACTGGAGATGGCTTGAACTATTTTTCACACTAACTTTTTCTCACCAACTTTTTTCGCAGGGAAATGATTGCCTACATTGCGAATACTTTAATATTCATCTTGAGGTTAGACTTGTTAACAGTCTATTATACAAACTAATGTTGTTTCTTTTCCTTTTGTCTTAATATCATTTTGTTCCATTTCTATGGTACATTTTTGTTATGATGACATTGTGACCATCTTGGTCTTCTTATTTAGTAGCAGTTGAAGTATTATTAGTACTTACTTTTGATTTGGACGTAAGTTTTTCGCTATGGAAAAGCTTATTTAGAGTATCCTGCCTATTTCTAATTGCGCTTTTGCGTCTGAGAGGTTCATTATTTTCTTTCAATTTCTTCCACCAGCTGCCTTTTATGCGAAGTTACTGTTCTCCTGAATCTGTTATTATGGCGCTCTTATTTGCTTTCGTTCATTTGCGATGATTTGGTTGGTCTGAGATGTCCCACTTTATCACTTTCTTATGTTCTATTGATGTTGTACTAACTCGAAGTTAGAATATCTGAATATGTACTTACTCCTTTGTAGGCATTTGAGTAAAGCTTTTCTTATATCTGAACACGAGTCAAATCTATTTCTCAACCCTTTTCTTCTTTTGATAGGGTTAGACATGTTTCATTCAAAGTCCTTCCTTGCTATAGTTTTCTTCTTCCTCGTTGCCCGTATGCTGTAGAATTGTTACTTTATGGAAGAGTCTACACATACTAGACAATTACAAAATAATCTTTAAGGAGATTTCTCTAGTCCTGTTCTATCTCCAATCAAAGAAATATATCTTATTGCAATTGTAATTGTTCTGTTCTTTCTCACGAAGTTGTATTGCCCCGTTTTCCATATATTTATATCTATTAGATAGTGTTGTTAATCCACTTCCTGTTCTGAGCGTAACTGAAGGACCCCTTGGTGCATGGTTGGCTATTATCCTCCTTTATTGTTATTGAATCAATGATGTTGCTTACAAACACTGACTTTTTGCAGCGGAGTTATCATAGCTCAAAGCATCTTCAGTATCAGAAATTTCGACGACAATACAGGTAGTTCTTCACCCTTTATTTATTATGTGATACTTCACTTTGTGTAGATGGATAATAACTGTTTTCCTATTACTTGAAGTGTGTGGTACATGCTGTACAGCACAATAAGTTGGGCAACCTGATTTTCCACCCAATTGAGTAACTAAAAGTCTCAGAGTCATTTTCTTAAATCTTTTTTTTTGAGAATCAATGCATCTGCTGTATGGATGCAGCAACAACACAAGTAGTTGGCACCTTAGGAAGTGCTGAGACTTGGATTGTAAAGAACTAGGAGTATAAAAGTGGTACAATAGCCTTGGTTGTCTGACATGTGACCAGATGCACCTGAGTAAAAAATCTAGGACCCAATCAGGAGGAAATCCTGAGAAAGCCACTGATTGATGAAGCTGTAGGGAGACAGCAAGATAAGCAGCAAGTTGAAATGTTTGTCACTGGATGCTCTAGGAGATGAGTATATTGGAGCACATTTTTCTATTGAAATTACCAGACATGTTTCAATTGAATAGAATTCAATAAATGTCAATAGTTCAAATCCCTAAGGCAACGGGGAACAAAATCAGTACCTAGCTTCCTAGGTTGACCGACGAACTAACTGCTAACATATGAACAAATTCATCTAAACTTCACTAGGATCTTAATTGAACCAGTCTCAATTGACAACCAGCTTCAAACTGACCAAACAAAGGCTAGAAACAAACCCAGCTTAACTGAAGCTTCGAGGTGCTGACCAAGTAACAAATTGCCAGAACCACAGATCAGCACCAAGAGTATGGTCTGTGAGAGAACTGACCTCGGAAAAGATAAAGCAAATGAAACATAACGGAAATGGATGAATTAGCAGATTGGCAGTCCAAAAAGTATTAGCATAACAAACAGACCAGACCAAAAGGTGGAACATTCCAGTATCAAAGAAAAGTGCTGACCAAAGGCCAATTACTAAGTGCAGTTGCAACTTCATAAATATAAAGCTCAAGATGGAAAGGAACCAGACACAAAGATAATGTCACAAGCCAAAGATGGATTAATAGCTAACTTCCATAGATCAGAATGCTAAAAAATAAAAATCCAGATTAAGATCAGTCACTGATGATGATCTTTCAGACCAAAATAGAGAGCTCTCCTTCCCATGGTACGAACCAAAATTCAAAATTATCACTGAAAACTAATAATGAACAAATAGTGTGATCTTCTTCCACCAGAGAACAAACCAAGATCCAAATATTAATACTGGTGATAAAACGACCGAGTAGAGAACCAGAGACGGAGATAAAGCCATAGGCATGTGACAGCAATGACAAAAACCGACTATGGAAACTAACAAAGAGTACAAAAAAAACATAAAGGCAGCAACCAATGCAATGCCTCAGATCAACCAACAACGAATGCTGGGGACAACCTTAGCAAACAACAAACACTAGGCTATGATATCTTATGATGACAGAGATATGGTGGAAACCCCTGTTTATTGTGCTAGGTTCTCTACACCAATTATATTAGTTGTTGAGTTATTTACAATGAGGAATAAAATAATGGGTGCATAAACTTAGGTCTCCAATTATTTACTATTTATATTTAACAGAAACATGAAGATTTAGTGTATTCAGGAGAAATAAGAAAGGGGGGAAAGGTAAAGATGCAGAGAATCACCCATTGATGCTCATATGCATCACACCTCAGGTTGGGTATTGTTGAGCACCTGTCCAGTTTCTGAGATCCCTCAACTTAGATGTATTCTTATTGACATATTATTATTATTATTTCTTTGGAGAATTTTTGTGAATTTTTCTTAGATTTTATTCCACTACACTAAATTTCCCGGATATCAAGAAAAATTCTTATATTTACGAATTTATATTGTAGGGAGATCTTGGGGCTATATCTTTCTTATCTACATCATTCTTCAAGTATCTCGAGCCATCGTTGTTTTTGTGTTTTACCCTGCCCTTCGCTACTTTGGTTATGGTTTGAATTGGAAAGAAGCTACCATTGTCATATGGTCTGGTTTGAGAGGAGCTGTCGGTTTGGCACTCTCCTTATCTGTTAAAGTAAGTCGTTTTCTGCTAAGTTTGTAATTCATATGGTTTCGTGTATCATTTACTCTTGAAGCTTAGATACAAATGATCACAGAAGATACAGTATTATCTTTTTTTCTAAAAAAAAATATTTTTACTTATCTAACTTGCATGTCTAGGAATGTTTTGTACTGGTGTGAAATATACTCCTAATATACGAAAGTGTATAATGTGTAGGACCTAACAGTATTATATCCTAAATGTAAGTATGTAACAACTTTGTTGCCTGTAATTAGTTTAGGAAAGAAAGTCAGTTTGTACTTGGTAAGCTTTTTGCTAAAATAAAACAGTCCAAGAGAGATAATGTGAAAACCTGTGAGCTTCATTAAGTACTGATGCACTTTTAGGTTTGATTGCTTTTATTGGTTGGTTACCTCCTCCCTCCCAAACCAAAAAAGAAGGCTTTCTCTTCCTAGATCCTGAATTTAACTGCGTAAGTTTTTCTTGCACATCGATCAGGCACTCCTTAGTCTTTATAATTTAAGTACTTGTCAAAAGCTCATAACACTTTGAGCGCTCTCATTCAACTTCAGTAGTTCTTTATTTCCACTTCGTTGCTAATCAGCCCACCAGTTTGATTTCAAGCGACAGACTAAGTAGGTAAATTCGCTATCTATGGAGAAGATAGCTTCCATTTGATATCCTACAGCAATTAGAGTACGAGCAGTACAACTTATAACTGAATAAAAAGCTTATCATTTTTTTCACTTGTGTGTCAAAGCTTTATGAAGCATATCTATGATGTAGGCGCTGGAAGAGGGATGATAGATTTTCTTTTACTTAATAATATTTACACACGGTTTTCTTTCTAAATTTCCAGAGTGCTAGTGGCGATCCAAAGTATCTCAGTGCAGAAACTGGAGCTATGGTATGTTTTTATTGACAAACAATTGCAATTTAGTTGCAGTTCATATGCCCTACTTTTGGAAGTCATTGATTCATTGCCATGATTACCTTGTAGTTTTTTGGCATCTGAAGCTTAAGCTATCAACTTTCTTTGACATGTAACTGAAACTCCTTTCTTATCGTACAGTTTGTTTTCCTTACTGGTGGAAGTGTGTTACTGACACTCATTATCAATGGATCTACTGCACAATTACTTCTAAGTCTCTTTGGTATGGACGCTCTATCAAAAAGTGAGGTAAAATTCTGGTGTAATTTATGTCCTTTGTTTTGAGGAACTTACCTGCCCAAGAAATTGTGATCCATGTATGTCTTTTTATGTAGTTTCACCTTGTTAGTCAGGGCTCAACCATGTTAAATTTCAGTAAGTACCCTTTTCATTGAAAATCCTACCTGCCCTAGGACTTGCAGGACATCTATACCTTTTGTGTATATTCAATCTTATCAATCAGCTTCTTAGTGTTATGGAATGAGAGGAATCAATGATGTTTCGGGAAAAGGAGCATTTTTACATAACTTGAAATACAAGTTCCTGTATTTAGTAATTCTGTGCTTAATTCTCCAAAAGTTATATGAAGTGTATACCGAAGTTGAATGTTGCCTAACCTACACCTCATTTGTACTAATCCGAGCATCAGCTTATTGATTGTTTTTTTAATTCTATAAGATTGCTTTTACTTATAAAAAAATGAGTGTTGCTATGTTACCTGCTTGTCTTTAAACCATTACATTGTCACTTTATTTATGGCCTTTGTAAGCTTCTCAATGCATAAGGATCATCAGCTTGAACTCATATTGGTCCTATTTCCTGATAAAATATTTTCGTGTAAATCTAGAAAGAAATATCTGCATAGAATTAGCTAAGTCATTCTGGTCCTTGTTAACTTCAAATATGTGGCGAATAACCAGGAAACATACCCGGTGTACTCAACCACTGCTTGTATTTCGTATTTGAGACGTGGTCTTTTTGTTGAGGGAGCCATCCTTCTTATAGTATAATTTGTTTCAGGAAACCATGGTCAATTATGCAAAACATCAACTATTGAGAAAGGCTGAAGAGTTTTCTAGAATCTGTAGTGGACGCGATAATCCTTTCGATTGGATCACTGTTGGAGGTTATGCCACATGCATAAAGGATGTCTGTGAAGACACAATTTGGCCTCCCTGTACCACCAACAATAGCTATCTAGATATAGATGATATGAAGACTATGAGAGTATGCTTTCTGAAAGGTCAGTTACTGCGCCTGGACTAGTTGGTCTATAGTTTGCTTTTACAACCTTTCTGGTGTCTGGCGCCTGCATTTCTCATCTGGGCTTTCAGCTTTCCCCTTACTTTCTTTTGTAAGTGTTGCAAGATCAGATATTGCTTCTCTCATCTATTTGATTGACAGATTATTGATGCCATATTTGATCATGAACTGTGGTCCTCTTTTTGTGAGTTACCTTGACATATCTTCAGTTTGTTCCTATAAAAGACCTGCATGTTCTTCTCCTCTAAAATCCGAGGAATATAAGGAACTGAAGAGTTAGAATGCAATGTGAAGTTTTCTAGTGAGCTGAACGTCAGCATTCATTATTTTCACGAGTTTTTACACCTGTAACCCGATTGGTATGTGATATTGTGAGCTTACATCATGCAGAAATTTGCTTCTAGGACATCTCTCTTGTTTACCATAGCTTTGCATCCCTCCTTGGTAACATTTCATTAAAAACTCGTGTCTTCTATTTTCCTTTGCTAATATGAGTAAGAATGAAATTCCATCTTATCCAAATGTCTCGAAACACATCCGTGTAGCCTTGAATTTTTGCCAACTTAAAATTTTTAATAGCTGTGTGAAGCTGTATGCGTGACTTCTTTTTATTCTTCATTTAAATATTCACCCTGTGGACCTTATTCAAGGCGGCCTCTTCTTTTCTCCTTTTGTCTTCCATTCTAAATGCCTTAACAAGTTTATTCATGGCCTTACTTCTGTTATTTGCATTTCTTCTACTACAGCTACTCGTGAGGCGTACTGGTCAACATTCAATGAGGGGAGGACAACTGAATCCACTATCAGTGTTTTGATGGAATCAGTGGATGAGGCAATTGATCTGGCTACTCAGGGATTGCATGACTGGAATTATATTTCTACTCGCCTCAAGTTTCCGGGATATTGTAAATTTTTCACAAATGTTTGTCCTCCGAGGCTAACAAGGTGGTTTGTGCTAAAGAAATTACAGGATAGTTGTCATATATGCTCTGCATTTATCCATGCTCACAGAATCGCAAGACAGCTTCTTCTTGACTATACTGGTAAGTGTGGGTACCAGCTTTAGATAAAAAGAAAATATGGCTGATGCATTCGGTCCTTGTGGAGTATCTTATATGTAAATCAGGTTCTAAAAGCAATGCGTTTTCATGTGTACTTTTTCTTTCGTAACATTGAATTCTGAACTCCTGCTCTTTGAGAATTGTGCCTCCTGTTCATAAGGGCTCTTTTTTCCCCACTTTTTTCTTTGTCTTTCTTTGGGAGTTGACTCATGAAGTCATTTGACAATCCCTCTACATTTTAAAGGTGACAATGGAAATGCTGCAATTGTTATTGCTGAAAGTGAAGCCGAAGAACTAGAAGCAAGGAAGTTTCTAGAATCTGTCAAGAATTCAATGCCTGAGGTTTGTGAACATTTTTGTGTGAAATCATGCGTTGAAGCTCTTGTTTAAATGGCGCATTGACCATTTGATTGTCAAGAGTTTGCAACATGGTTTTCTTAGCAGTTTTCTTAAATTAACTTTTATTTGCTAGAATATAACTCTATGTAAGCTTATCACACAAGTTCAGCTGAATTAAGCCATTGAATTCTGAACATTCTAGATCTTACATCAAGCGGAATCAAGGCAAGTTACATTTTCAATGCTGAAGTGTCTGGATGAATGTCTCAATGATATGGAGAAAGAAGGGATTTTAACTGAGAAAGTTGTGCTGCATATACATGATTTGCTTCAGGTAACTGTATTGCATGTGAAATTTCCAGCGCCGTAGCATTATTTTTTGTTGTATGCTTATTGTTGTATGTATACATGTTTTTCAACTCCAAACTAGAATGACCTTGAAAAGCTCTCGAGAAGTCCTCCTTCAGTAAGATTCCCAAAGCTAGGAGATGTCATAAGTATCCATCCTTTGTTTTTAAACCTTTCTCCTGCTATTCGATATGATCTGGAACGCTCCTCGAAGGTCATATTGAAGACACCAGGTTGTACACTCTACACGAAGGGTTCCAAGCTGACGAGTGTCTGGCTGATAGGAAATGGATCAGTTACGGTAAGTAAAGGCAGCATAAGGAATCTATTCAAGTAACTATATTTCCAGATAGCTAGCATTATTGTATCTTTGTTTGATCATTGAAAAAGCTTGCCTTCTTTCTTCTCCAGTCGAAAAGGAGCCCGTTTCCTTTTCATTGTCCTGTGGATTCAACATATGCTCGAGGAAGTATTTTAGGTCTATATGAGGCTCTTGTCGGAAAGCCATATTTGTGTGATATGGTGACAAATTCTGTGGCTCTCTGCATCAAAATTAAGCTGGAGTCAATCATTTCACTACTGGCCCAGGGCAATGGAGTGGAAGAATTGTTATGGAAGGTGATCTTTGACAATCTTTGCATGACTCAATGTGCAACTCAAACATTTATGTTAGCATAAGTGCACAATAAGTTGAACATATATGAAAAAATGCTGATGTCAGAAGTGCCTTCAGATAAAGATTTTACTTTCTATTTATAAATCAAAAGCTTTAATTTATATATATATATATATATATATATATATATATATATATATATATATATATATATATGTTAATGAAAAGGTATTTTTTAATTATTATTTTGGTTTGACAAGTTCTTCGTAAACAAGGGACAGTATTTTCTGAATTTCACAATCCATCTCATGTGCAGGAGTGCACCATTGCTGTTGCTAAGCTCTTGGCGCCTGATATGTTCAAGAAATTCTCAATGCAAGAAGTAAGAGGTATTGTTGATGAAAGATCGGTCATGAATACTTTCTCAAGTCAAGAAATAATAGAAACTTCTCATCATTCCATCAACTTCCTGTTAAGCGGTTGCTTGAGAGATCAAACTACCGAGCAACTAATTGAATGCCCAGCAATATTGCCATGTTCCATTTTGAATGAAAGCGTCCCTTATGCCCGTGCCAACGTAATGGGTAGGTCTCCTCATTATAATCTGTCTCCTTATTTGAAACTGTGGTTACCAAAGTTGACTTCCTCGTTAGTTTGGTCGACCACACTCAGCAGAAAAATTTGTCCATTACTTATTTGTTGAGACTTTGTCATGTGGTCAAAGATGCAAGCAGGTGTTTAATCCTCATTAACATGCTCGCTTCTCCTTGCTGTTCATAGACTTTGTTGTCTTATGGATATATTCAAGTAGCGCTGTTTCTGCATCCTCTGGATGCTCATTAAAAAAAGACTTACTTCATAAAAATGAAAGGGAAAAAGAATGAAAAGATAAAGGAGCTATTCAAATAGGGAAAAAATGGTTGATTGTTGGGATTTTCTCTAACTTTTTAGAAAAAAACTTGCAGATTTGATGAATGAGATGATCTATTAGGAACTGTCCTGTCTTGAGCTTATTGAACTCTTGCAAAACTTACCTGATCGCTGGTTGTCTTCTCCTGTTAGTTTGACTTATTTCCTGCTTTAAGTGATACTTAGAACCTAAGGGAAGTAATTTTAATTTAGGAAGTGTCTTGCCTTGAAGTATTCTCCTTGTGTTGTTTCCTAAATTATGGTGCTTTTGCAGGTGAGAGTTCTGGATCATATTCAAAGTACAAAGTTGTAAAAGAAGCAAGGATAGTTCGTGTAGACAACATTTCAGCATAAGAAGTTGGCCATCCAAAACTTTTGGAAGCGAAAAATGGTAAGCCGAGGAGATAACATAATGTTTAACATTGAATTACTTCGATTAGTTGGTCGCAGCTTTTCATTCTAGAGCGTACTTGGTGTCATTCTAAGACCTTCACTTTTCGATCATGAAAAACTGTAAATATTACTACTTGGTTTCATTTCCTTTCTGTGGCTAAGAATGTAAGCCCGTTCTATTTTTTGTGTCAGTGCAATTTACGCTGCTTGAATCTGTGAGTGTCTGCACTTGCAACATTTATTGAGAAAACTAGCCTCCGTAGCTCCTCTTTCTCCATTTACACGAAATGGCCCTCCGGCCCAAACATATTACATCTAGTAGCTCGAAATATTTATTTTGTATAGTGACAGTCTATTTTGTATATCTTTTGTATAGTGACAGTCTATTTTGTATATTTTTGTATAGTGACACTTAAAAAATTCACTGCCACTCTTACAAAATATATACAAAATAGACTGTCACTATACAAAAATTATACAAAATAGACTATTACTATACAATTTATATACAATAGACTTGTTATTCCAAACTTAATTTAAATGCGTTACTATTTTTGTTATTCGATTTTCAGAGCAAAATCTGATATCACTTTGCATAGTTCTAGGATAAATTTGACCATTTTCTCTTGTAAAAAAATCCATGTTGAAAAGCTTTTGCTGGTAGTCAGTAAGGTCAAGTTTGTCACATGACTGGTAGAATCAACACCTTTCAGATGTGAGTATATAGCAGATCCATCAAAATTCAAGACAAGCAAATAAAAAAGGTCATATTTTCATTTTTGAAAAAATTGCTGAACCAAAAAGCCTAACACAGGATTATTTGAAATATCATAATCACATTAAAGGAACTCGTCATTGCTCCGTAATGAAAAGTTCTCCACAATTTTGTGAACTCCAATTTACGAAAGTGAACAAGTAAGTAGCGATAAAAATAAAAACAAGATAGGAGTAGCTTTCAAGTGCCAAGTGGGAAGAAAACTCATTTTTAAATTAATACTGGTAGCTAACGGAACTGTAAAACGAAAGGGGATGTCTGAAAATGCCCAAACAATTTACTTCGAATTTCTCTAAGTAGGCGGCAAAAGGGGATGTCTGAAAATGCCCAAACAATTTACTTCGAATTTCTCTAAGTAGGCGGCAGGGTAAGGGGAAAGTATGAATTAAAGTAGGTTACAATGTTGAAAAGTTTGAAATTTGAAGGGGGAAGAGTGGCAGTGGTTTTGGGCTAGCCCTTTAAGGCGGATGTAATGTATTACCTACGGGTTTAACTGAACTCATAACTTTCGACGCGGAGTAAAAATTTATTAAAATTACAAAAATAGTAGATTTGAACCCATAACTTTAAAAATTTAATGGGTTCAATGCTAAAAATTTTAAAATTGAATCCATAGAATTTAAATCTTGAATCCGCCTCTGCCTATTGTCATTAGTTTTTCCATGGCTACAAATGAAGTTTGCTATATATCCATTGTGCATCTTAAAATGTAAGTTTTCAAACAAATAATCCAATATTCTCGAAATCATGGAGGGGTAGAGGGGATCACCATGCACCAACCTTAGCACACAAAACAGGATTCTATGTAACAAGGCTGTACAAGTCCTATGCAGGACGAATATACATTGTCTCATGGGACACTGCTTCGTTAAAATATTACGCATACATATAGAAAATGATCCGCTTATTACTATAGTAAATTATTCATTTGTTCACTTTTTCAAATATTGACACCTCTTGGAAAATCGTGTGTACGTCTTGTTCCTATCTTGTCTTATGAGTATTAAAGGACAGCTTGGTGCACGAAGCATTTCGCGTTTACGCAAGGTCCGGGGAAAACTGCACCCCAAGGGAGTGTGATGTAGGCAGCCTACCAAGCATATTCCACCGCTCAAATCCTTGACATGTTGCTGCAGGGCTCTCCTTTCAAGTATTAGTTAGTTAATAATAATATCTCAGCAGCAAGAGACAACCGAAACAACTTGTTGTTGTGGGCCTTTCTAAATTGGAAAGAACTTTTAGTTGGTGGGGCACTTGAATAAGTTAAGGAAGAATCAATACCAAAAGCCGAAAAGGAATGGATACAGACAAGTCAAAATGTTCATGCATATTCCTATTTCAATTATTAGTATTCTCGTTGTTGTCTAATTCCCTCCGATTTCTGTCTTTTTATTTAATACTTTCCTTTTTTACTTATTAAGTAATATTATTAATATTAAGTAACAATCAAATTTAAAATTTCCCTGGTAGAGTTGCGATTTTACATACAAATTGTGCAAAGTTCAATTTTTTGTAGGTCTTTGCTTTCTCCTTCCTCTTCCTCGGACCTGTAATTGTTGATGTTGTTTTCTATGAAGTAATATATTACGTATGTGAAAAATCAAAAAAATAAAAATAAAATTTTGCATGAAGTCTTAATTTTAAAATTTAGCAATTAATTCAATAATAAGAACCTTAAATTAAAGATTAGACTCATCATACAACAACTATACTGAATTCAGAGGTCCATTTCCACAAGTACTATTCCATATTATAGTCTTTGAATTGCCCGAGTAGTATTGCAGGGTTTAAAAAAAAAACAGTGTGATACTTGAATTCTATATGTTACCACAGTAACAAAAAAACTCTAAACTCATTCCAAATGGAGCAAGTTAGACAATTATGCAAGTTCCAAGTCGAGTCAATATTTAATAAGTTAGTCAAAATTGAAACACCATGTGGATGCAAATTGCAAATTGCAAGATGATAGATTGACAGAAGGAAGATCGTACAATCCAAAGCAAAGATTTGGTGCAATGAATTTATGAGAGAAGTCATAGTAACCACCGATGATTGTGGTGGATAGATAATCCCTCCATCCTTAATCACACGTACTCGGTTAGGTTGACATCTAGGTCTCGGTCGGGGGCGATTTCCAAATTATGGTCTCATTCTTTCCTTCCGTTCAGAACTCAGTTGACTGCTTCTGTATAGAAGGCGGAGCGTCCTTGGCTCAGCATTATAGCATTATAGCACATAAGGCTTCAGCGCTACTACAGCTCTTCGCTAACTCGAAGTGTCTCACTATGAGAATCTAGCTTCGCTGACGCTCGGCTAAGTCTTGAGGTTTCAGGCGCACGAATTCAAATTAATCGGAGTTTAATACAAATATTGGATATGGGAAAAAAAAAGAGAGAAAGAGAAGTCATAGTAAGTAGAAGATGCTCAATTGCCTTATGATCGTTGCACCTAAAACTTCTGCATAATGATTGGAAATGATTAAACAATATTCTCATGATATAACCGACTAAATCTCTCTAGTATTTACAAACTGTATCATTGACTTTTGGTATCACATTACATGAAGCATGTTAACAAAATTATACAACTGTGTGTGCCACCATGTCCACCATCGAGTAAATTCAAAATTTAGACGCTGTGAATTTTGAGTTGAAATTAATTAGTGAGTTTTAAAAATGTATAACGCGCCCACACACACATAAATATATAAAATTCGATCCAGAAACAAAAGTTGTAAAACCGTTGTTAGATCCGCAACTGTCAACCTTACATTCTAAAAGTAGGATATTCATTCTGTAGGATATATCTAGCTGAATGTAACTGGTTTCTCTTCTATAATGGAGCTCGAAGAAAATAAAGTGTGGAAGGAATTTAATTCTAAAAAGTCGAAGATTAATCCCCAAAATAAATATAAACCGCGGTCCTCAAAGCTAAAACACTACACAATCAACGTTTGAAGCAAAGTCGAAGTCAGAATTTGAAGTTTATGAGTTCTGAACTTGACATTGAACTCATAGCTCATCTAAGTTATTGGATTTACAGTCAAGTATACATACATATTTAATGAATATTCTAATATAAGATCTAAGCAAAAACTAATAAGGTCATCCAAACCTATATTTAATGCTCTAGCAACCCCCCCCCCCCCAACCCCAATTTTGAAGTCGTATTAAATTCTTAATTGATTATGAACGAAGTTAATGATAATGGTACATGTTCTCCGCCTCTTAGTAAGTCAAAGCATTATTATCAAAGTAGTTGATGAACAATTTGGTTACATAATTACCTGATTAGATTTTCTTAAAAAAACATAATAAGATATCCACATAGAAATAATCACCAACCTTTTCTATCAATCTGGAATAAATTCAGGAATATTCACTTCTGAAAAGATCAGTAATTTTATTTATTGCAAGTAGCTGTGTACCTTCCTTTAACAGAAAAAAGAACGATGTTAAATTGTTAATGCACTTGTAATTGACAAAGTTCAATTTTTTTTATTTTTTTATTTTTCCTTTTCTTTAAGAAAATTCGCTTCGATTTAAATTAGGACCACAAGATTATTTTATGCCCATTACTGTACTTTTGATATGTTAGTGTATATGTACGAAATTCTTTCTTGCTTTCAGAAGTGTGCTATGACCTTTTACGGAGTGCCATTATATATGTTGGCCAAAAGTTAAAGAACTTTGTCAAATGAGAAAAAACTTTTGCATTGTGTTTTACAATCATTGAGTGATTCGCAGTTCATCAGAATTTTTGGTACAAATATACTGGTGAGTTAAATCGTTCTATCCTGGAAGGATATATTCCACCACCTCGGGTACTTGAGGGGAATAATTTTCTTAAGGACACACTGTGTATTCAATGTGCTCGATTTATTCCTATACTGTTTTTTTGTTTTCCAGAATCTATTTCGTTAAACAAGTATTATTAACTTTTTGTTTTGTTTTTTCAGAAAGTTTAATTGTTTATTACAGCAATACAGAATAATAACAGAAATTAAAGTAGATTAAAATATTTCTGGAGCCGTGAACTATATATAAATTTGTTCCAAAATCAAAGATAATTTGCAATTAAACTGATCTTTTACCCATGATTTTTCTACTTAATTATCCATGCTATAGTATTTTTACAAAGAAAGATAGTACTACTGATAGGTTGATAGTGCAAATGTGTAATTAGACTATTAGTTACATTCACTTAGGGCCGTTTGGTTGGAAAACAAGTTATCCTGTAATTAATTATTTCGGAATTAGTTATTCTGGGATTAGTTATCTCACCCTCCCATAGGGATTAAAAAAAATACTACAATCTCGGGATTAGTTATACCACAATTTAGTCTAACCAAATATGAGATAAACTCATTTCAAATTTAATCTCGGGATTAATTATCCCTTATTCACTCATTCCAAACGAGCCTTAAAATATTAAACATTAAGTAGTATATATTAATCCACATATGCTTTTTACGTGTGGAAATGATGATTATAGTAAATTGCCTTAAGACTATACTTAAATTTTCTTTATGTTTATATAGAACCCGTCGTATTAAAATAAATCTAACAAAGGAGGTAGGATGAGGGGCAGAGCTACAATCGATAAAGGGTGGTCAATTGATTTCTCAGTAAAATTTTGGGTTTGCCATTTTATGATTTCATTTGCTTCAATGTACTGTAGAACAGCTAAGGTTGGGTACTAAATATGTTTTCAGTGTTAACACAATATGACAGTGTATAAATTGGACTTTATTACTATACTACTTCCAATTTGATTACAAGCTTCTTATAATTTCATGTCTTACATTTGAAGTAGTTAATATAAGACTTTATTCACACTCTCACCTCTGCATTTATACTTTATGATTAGTTTCCCTCTCTCACACACAAGCCTTTAGAGGAAAGAATTTTTCACACGATGTATTAGTCTATAGTTGATTTGTAAATTTTCAACTAATAATTTACAGTTTTAACAAATATTAGAGGAGCTTATACTCAATCTTGAAAATTTTATACATGCAACTATGGGAGTTTTTAAACAAAGATAAGATCAGCCTGTCCAAATTTGATGTGAAATTAGAACTAAAATACTTCGTAAGTTGAAATTTATCCAATTGTAGAGCTCAAATTTAAAGAGTTTAACTTTTGAAAAGAAGTGAACATTGATTTCAGGTGACATCAGAATTATCACTTAGGTGCAGAGTTTCAATCCTACCAAAGGTCGTTAAAAAATGGACAACATTTAATATGACTGAATTTCAGAGATAATTTTATTTTAAAGAAAAACGTTTAGATATTGGATAGTGCAAACTCCTCTTCTAGAGTTGAGAAAGGATGCAATAATTAATTATAGAAGAATTAACCCAAACATTTAATATAAGGTTTAGTGCTAATTGAGGGTCATATCTAAGAGGTCATACATTTAATATAACTTTTTCTGCATGATTAGTCCATCATTTAGAACTACATATATAACCATTCTTAATAATCAAATGAATTTCTCATATAAGAACATTATTGGCATGATTGGTTTGAATTACAACAACATATCCAGTATTATCCCACACCGTAGGGTTTGAGGAGGGTAGTGTGTACGCAGACCTTACCCCTACCTTGTGAGGATAAGGAGACTGTTTCCAATAGACCCTCGGCTCAGGAAAGCATAAGCATTGGTTTGAATTACAACAACAACATGAGTATTGGTTTGAATTCTATTTGATAAATCATACAATATAATAGGAACAACGTACTTAATTCTAACAAACAATTAAACAAATTAGTGAAAGACTAGAAAATATTGAGAGGGAATGAATTGATACTCATGACACCAAGGCGTTGAATTAATCAATATAGACCTATTTTTTCCCCTTTCTAGAATCTTTACTTTTATATAAAGTTTCATGGTCTGAATTTCTTCTCTCCACTATAAATGGATGAGTTTCTTGGATTCCTTGTCCACCTTTTACCTTAATATATTTTTTTTCTTGTCTTGTATTGATCATGGAAGAGATTTAAAGACGTGTAGTTAGACTTACAGGCGACCGACAATGGTTGTGGTGGAGTTGTAAGTACTCTTTTATTCTTAACCAGAGGTCTCGGGTTCGAGTCCTGATTACGAAGTCGCCTTTGTTAGAGAGCGTTTTACTTCCAATGTGGGACTTTCCGGCGCGAATCCAGATTTAATCGAGCCCCAATGCGGGTATCGGATACCGGATGAGAAACCAAAAAAAAGACATAGAGGCGGACCTACCCTTAAGGTAGGGGTCATTGTCCCTGGTAATTTCGAAAAAAATATATGTATATATATATCTTAATAACATTTATATATTTGATTGACATCCGAAGACTCAAAGTTTAGGCAGTTGCATTAGTTGATTTGGGGAGACACAATTTGACTTTAATGCATTGTCTAGGTTCGACTTCCAATTCAGCATTTGGTCAAATTTTTATTCAACAGCGGTGACTCCAACACTTTCCAATCGTGGGTCCGCCTCTGATTAGACACGCGTTCCTAAATAAAGTTTTTGAAAGTAAACGATAAATTTTAAATCGTAACGCAAGCAAGATATATTTTGTTGAATTATTCTTTTTTTCTATATCAAATCGAATAGAGAAGATTCATGTTACCATTCCAAACCATCTAAAATTGGTTAGGGATTAAGGTATAATGATCGACGTTCTTTTTGTGGAAGAAAAGTAAATTGTAACAATCTAATGGGCCTAGTGGAAAATAATATAGGAAAAATGATATTATATAGCCGCTGTAAAAATAATAGTCGAAAAAAATGTATAAAATTTGTATATTTTTTGTATATATATATACATTCTGTATGTTAAATATAAAAATTATATAAAATTTATACACTTTTTCAGCTATCTGACGTAAATAGTTTCTGGCGCGAGCTAAAAGTGATAATACTCCAATAATATAGTACTAATTGTTTTTTCTTATATGCAATTGTATCGGTTTCTCCATATTTGTTTTTTCAATTTATTAAAATCCCTCCCAATTTAGGAGGATCTATAGTATTTTTACACTTCCCTCCAGTGTGACCCGAACCAATGACATAACTATTTCTCCATATTTACTGAGAAACAAAACGATAGAATCTTATTCTAACACAGTTTTTAAATAGAAAATTGACTCAATTTGGAAAGTTAAAATGTACTTGGCAGAACCTGTTCTTTCTCCTTAAGAAGAGAATTGACCAAAACAACCTCTAAACAAGTTTCGTTTCAACAAGAATGATTAAATTCAAGGTCTGAAACTTCAGTTTTTTTTTTAAGGAAAGAAAATGAAAATATACGGAAACTTTCATTAGTGCTCGTATGAAAGGATAATCTTGATGCTATGTATATATTTGACTTATATATCAAAATTTCTATTTATTTACTAAACTTTCTGCGCATACATAAAATGAAAGGAATTATTAATAAATTATAGTATTAGTTACATACTGATAATGTCTATAACTTAAAATTAACTTACTAGATAAGATTACTATATATGTAAATATTATTATGTTTTTGTTTTCCTTCTGATATCCGGTATATGCATTAGGGTTCTAATTAATCTGGATTCACGCTGCGTAAGACTCATAAGAGAAAAAACGCTCTCTATAAAGATTTTTTCCATCTCAAATCCAAGAACTCTGGTTCACGATGAACTAATTTTATCAATCTCATCATAAATCTTGGTAATAGATAATTACTATCCAAAAATACAACAATAATAACGATTCACTAAAATCTCGTAAGTGAAGTCTGATTAGAGTAGTATGTACACAGACTTTATGCCTATCTCAAAATTCACTAAAATCTCGTAAGTGAAGTCTGATTAGAGTAGTATGTACACAGACTTTATGCCTATCTCGAAAGAGTAAAGATACTATTTCCGAAACATACTCTTCGTACTATCCAAATTGTTTTTTTCAGACTATCCAAAAATAAATCTTTAAAAAAAAAAACAAAAAATGCTCCTGAGTATCAGGAGAGTATTTGCAAACTACCAAACAAAACAACCCTCCAATAAATACTCTTCAAATCTCCCTCTTTCTCTCTCTACGAAGCTTCCTCGAAGCTTACTATGGATTCCTACTCCTTCCCTCCATTTAACCTCAGCTTCTTCCTCTTTCTTTCCTCACACCAACTCTCTTTTCTCTCTGCAAATTCTTAACTATGAAGCTTATCAAAAACTTGCCCAAAAAGTTCTTCAAGTCCAAAAAAACCCGCTCCATTTCCCGATCCGATGATCCGTCTTTCAGCTCCGGTACAACATCTTCGGAATATTCCCTTCACAAGCCCTACAACGGCCTCTCTACTCCTACGAGCGTCTTGCCGACGACGTTATCCAACGAGATCTCCGCTGAAGATTGGTCGTCGGAGGAGATTTCCAACTCCGGCGTCTACTCCGACCTAGTCCAAGCATTTTCACTCATCGACGGCGACGGAGATGGTAAAATAAGGAAGGAACAGCTCGAGGCGATTTTGAGTCGAGTTGGTGGTAAATCGCCGCCGAGTGAGGAGGAGCTGATATCGTTACTGAACGAAGTGGATAAGAATGGCGATGGATGTATAAGTTTGGAGGATTTTGGGATTATTAGCTCGGCGTTTGAGCTTACGGAGGCGACGACGGCGGAAGACGGTGGAGACGAGATGAGAGATGCGTTTGATTTCTTCGACACCGATCACGACGGGAAAATAACCGCCGAGGAATTGTTCAACGTGTTTAGAATGATCGGCGATGCGCGGTGCACGTTAGAGGATTGTAGGCGCATGATAAGAAGCGTGGATAAAAATGGAGATGGGTTCGTGTGCTTCGAGGACTTTTGCCTTATGATGGAACATCAGAGATGAAGAAAAACAGTCATTTTATTATTTTGTTTTATTTGGGAGAATGGGTTTGTGTTTAATCAAGGGTTGGGATCAAATAGGACTCTTGATTGGGTTAATCTAACGGCTAGGATTGATCTATATTTGGAAGTTTTATCGAGCTGTCTATATATTATATATAAAATGAGAACAAATTCCATCCTTTTTAACCCATGATATATTAAGCACTGGATGCTATATATATCTCTTTAGATTCTATAATTACTAGCACAATATTGTTCCTTTTTGAGATTTTTTCTTATCTCGATATAACTTATAAAGTTATTTGTGTGCCTGGAAAATATTTAAATTAGATTATTTTTTCAATATTATACTTTGTTTGATACAAAATAACAAGAAAATTGTATTACATAAACTGAAATATATATATATATGGAGTGTTAAAAACATGTCTCTTGTAATCCTGATCCTTGAATTTGTATACACGAGAGTGTAAAAAAATTTACACTGTCAAATTAAAGGAACCTGCAACAATAAATAATTATGCTTAGTAAGTATAATTTGTTAATTTAGAAAATAATGCAAATAATATATTATATTATAACAATATACATACAACTTAGATATGAGTTGAGCTTAGCAAAATAAATGATGATTTATATAATAAATTTCAACTTGTTCAGGATGATGCACAATTATTATTGTAATATTGATGCCTTAAAAGTTCTTTATATATAAGGGTCATTTGTTTACCGTGATTTATTTTATAATTTCGGTATAGAACTCGAAGTTATTTTATTCTTGGTTGGTTTTATATAATCTCCGATATAAAGAATACTATATTATTTTATAGGGATTTAACATGAGATACTAATATTAGCATAACATCAGTAAAAATATATTTGCACGCACTAAACAATTCTAGGAGTATTAATCTCAAATCTAAATATTAAAGTTTCAGCATCATGATCCCGACATAACTTTAACTACGAGCCAAACGAATATGTAATTTAAATTCTATGTCTAAAGGATAGATCATTAATTTGTGAATTCCCTTTTCAAAGTAAGATGAGTGTGGGAAACGATAAGATCAAAGAAAATTGTCATATCACAATCACATTCTTATCTTTTACCATCCACAAGGGAGGGGTAACTATATACTAAATTAATGTATTGTTCAATCACAAGACAATGCATATTTTTAATATTGGTATATGTAGAGTTTTGCGCAAACGACGTCAGCATATTTGATATTTAGCTTGTATTATTTTGCGCTCAATAATGGAATGCATAGTCCAATCAACAAATTCACAGGGTCCGTTAGACCAAAGCAGATAATACGTGCTATAGCCTTGAGCTGCGACAGACACATATTGTCCACTTTAGTCCAACTGATCTTATAGCGCTTCAATTTCCTTTCCTTTACGTCTTTAGTCTTTACAATGTAGGATTCATCTGCGATATTATATGTGCCACTTCGTTCAAAACTTGCCAATCTAGAAATATGTCCGTTATTTATTTCGACCCGCCCATTGTCAAGGATACCATATACAGGGGCGGATGTAGTACATTAACGACTTGTTTAATTGAATTTATAACTTTCGACGTAGAGTGTAAATTTATACATAAAAATTTATTAAAATTATAAAAATAGTATATATGAACTCATAACTTAAAAAATATAATGGGTTCAATGCAAAAACATTAAAAATTAAACTCATAGAGTTTAAATCCAGAATCCGCCTCAAATTAAGTATCAGTTGATGTTTGCGAGTAATAAGAGTGCTATTTCTTGACAAAAAGAACTTGAGGTCAAATGGACTAACTAGGAAATTATATGCTCCTAGATTGATCCATGTCACATGCGGGCATGTTCTGCAATTAGCAAAAAGACTTGATAAATGGCCAAGCAAATATCTAGGAACAACTGCAATGATCTTGGAGATTTCATTTAGCGTCGTAAATAAACAATATAATAATGATAATTTGACCGAACCTCAAGAAACGAGAAGTTTTTTTTTTTCCACGAATTGAGATGCAAATAGCTTTAAAGTTTTATTTAAGTTGTATGCGCCGTAACAATAATAACAAATTCAGTATAGTTTCACGAGTGAGGTCTGATAATGGTAGTGTGCGTTACACCTAAGTTTCAATAATGACAATAGTGCAAATCTAACTGTATCTATTTAATCCAGTTAATTACAGGAAATCAGAATGATAGTACTACTTCAAAGGAAGTCCTTTTGGTAAGGACATCAGAAAGGAAACAAGATCAAATGAAGCAAGAACAATGCTAAATCAAAGGATGTCAAGGCCATCAAAAAGGAAACAAAATCAAAGACAGGTGCTAAAAGAAGTTAGAACAATGCTAAATCAAAGAACGTCAAGGCTATCAAAAAGGAAACAAATCAAGTGCAGCCGCTTCAAGGATTGATTCGAAATCTAGAGATACTCAACATTGATCGATCAAGTCAAGCCACAAATCACTCCCTTGATTATGGATATACGTAAACGAATCCAGTCCATCTCGTGCAGGATTCAGAGGCACCCCTTGGGTCAAATCTCTTAGAATTTTTTGTGCCTCAATCAAGGATCAATCTGCAACGACTACTCAAAACTTTCCTATAAGAAAATTGGCAAACTCAAGGATTCAGCACGCAACTACATCATCTATTTCTAAGCCTTTCTAGTTTTTAGTACAAACACTGTATTCTTGAGTTTACTAGTGTCACAAAAAATAGGAAGAGTTAGAACACAAAACGAGAGTTGTGTCAATACTGTAAAGAATTACTGTTGTTGTATATCGTTGGTGGTGAACGCACTAAAACCATCACTGCTATAAATATTTATCAAGATCTAAGAGAATCTTTGTGACCTAAGGGAGCTGGACGTAGGTGCCACACCAGTACTGAACTAGTATAAAAACTGTTGTGTCTTCTTTACCTTCCCGTTCCCTTAGTTTATCTCTACTGAAATCGATCACTGAGCAAAGTCTGGTCAACTAAACTCATACTTAGTCAACTAAGATTTTTAAATCGGCTACAATTTATCCTCTCCCTCCCCCTCCCGTACTTTCAGTGTGTATACAAATCTTATCCCTATCTTGAGAAGACAGATAAACTGTTTCGGGTAGACCATCGGCTCAAATAATATATTCACTGACAACATAATAAATATTTTACAACGTCAATGTAAATTATGTTATATTTATGTTACTATTTACTACTTTATTTATTTTAGGTTACCGATCAATATTATTAAATATGGTTATCTTTTATCGTTAAAGTAACCTGAAGTTAAACTCAATTTCCAATTATTTCCCATAAGGATTATACGTACCTAATCAATTTGTTTATAGGTATCGTACAGTTTTTTTTTTAAACCCCTCCCAAATTAGGAAGATCTATAGTGTTTTCACTCTTCCCTCCAGCGTGACTCGAACCCAATCGTACAACTGAAAATATTTTATTAGCATGTCCGACTATGCTGCCACCATACGTAACTGTGATAATATAATAACATGGTTTAATATTTTTTTAATGCTGATAAAAGAGGTCGTACGAATGAATGAGAGAATGTCTAAGAATAATTAGTATTTCAATTAAATAATAAGCTACATTACGGAAGACTTTCTTTTTGATTAATAATAGATTTTTTTTTTTTGATTTCTCACTCAGTATTTCATACCTCCTTAGAGACCAACTAATTTGACTTCACGCTGCATAATGCTAATATTTAAAGAAAAATACTTCCTACCAAAATTTCAGGCTCGAACCCGAGATAATTGGTAGAGAACATAAAAAAAGAATTTCTCTGAATTGTTTTTATTTTTTGTTACCTAACAACAAAGAAGAATTCGAGGATTATGCATTTGTTAGTGATTTTAAGTAATTTGTTAAACAAATTTCTAACATTTGGGATATGATCAGACAAGTTATACGTAAACGTTATTCAATTGTGGCAACCATTTCAAAAACAAATAATTAAACACATAAATATAGTCATAAAAAGGATATTATCGGGAAGCCTTGTTTGAACAAACAGACAGAAAATCCAAGACTATTTTCCAAGAAACGGAGTGTTTTTTCCAAGGCTGCTACTATCTTTATTCTAGGTAAATTCACCGATGATCACTTAATTTTTACTTTATTGCACTATAGTCATTTAAATAACTTTTATAATAAAAAAGTTATTCAACTTTGCTTAAATATCTCAAAAAGACAGTAAACATTTTTTTCATAACAAAAGAGTCACTTAACTTTGCCTGAGTATCATCTGTCTTTTGTTTCCTCCTAATGACTTTACGGATATTTAGGTAAAGTCAAAGTAATTCTTAGGTTATAATAAATTATTTAGCGACTCTTATGATATTTGGGTCAAATTAAGCAACTTTTTAGTATAAAAATAATTTTATTTTATTACAACAAAATAAAAATTGGGTAATCATTCATAAAACCAACTCGTTGATTGAGAAATTTTGTGATGTTTCTTGTTTTTGGATCAGTCTTTAGCTTCCATGAAACTTCGTAGGGAGTTAGTAAAAAGACAATATATGGCCTAGACTTTTCTTCACCAATTGGCTTGGAATTAAAAGATAAAAGATGTGACAGCTAATAGTGTGTATTTTGGACTTTAGGGGAATCAAAATTTCCATGGAAATTAATTGCTTTCAGTTTTAGGTGCAAAGATTTAATACATGTTTCTTTTTATTGATAAGATTTAAGTCGCGATCAAGGGGTTTGGCACGATGGTTAGGATCCTTCCATCCTTATTGTTATACGAGACTTAAGGTTTGAGTCCTCAGCTCGAGGGATGATTTAGAGCAAAGGCAAGTTATATCTGTGTAATCTATAGGTCACTGGTTCGAGCCGTAAAATTAGCCACAAATACTTGCATCAATGTAAGCTACCTACATTACACCCCTTGAGGTGCGCCCCTTCCCCGGACCTGAGCTAACACGAGATGCTTTGTTGCCGCTCTTCCCTTTTTTACTCAGTGAGTTTACCCGGCATTTACCCCTTAACGGAATTATACCCAGCTCTAATCCAAGTTAATCTAGAAAATGAGTTTAAATGCTAAATGCCAAAAAGAAAAGAGGGGCCTTTTTGGATTGGTTTTTTCTATGGTACAGTCGAAGTAGTTGGCAAAGTTATCAACTAAAGGTACTCCTAGTTTTAAGTGTTTGGCCAACATGACAACAAAATGACAACAGATGTGAACTACCAATTTTCATATGTTTTTATTTTATTTTTAACAAGAGTGATTTCTGAATTACCTTGCGCGCACTTTAGCTTATTCCATGAGACACTTGCTACCTCACACCAGCAGTAATTAAGAAGTCGACTCAAACTTGCTGACTTCGTAAAAACGTATACAAGGTAAAATATAAAGAAGAAAAAAGGAGTTAATTATGCGTTTCAAGTCAAAACACTTGCTATAAAATATGGTTTCTTCTTCAGCATTCAGGATTGTTGGATTATATGAAAAAGAAATACAATGAGTTTCTTTTTTAATGTTAAATATTCTTTGATTAGATCAACCACGATGCTGGTGACTGGCCTTATGATTGCTCTATGAGAGGAAGATGGAGTACGAGAATCAAAGCACCTAATTTTTTTAATGTGAATTCGAGCATAGGTAAGTCTATATCAAATAATAACATAGTATTTTTGTAGTAATAGTTTGGAAGCCAAGTAAAACTTAAGACATACTTGAGAACAA
The DNA here is from genome assembly GCF_000715075.1 of Nicotiana tabacum. Lineage (NCBI taxonomy): Eukaryota > Viridiplantae > Streptophyta > Magnoliopsida > Solanales > Solanaceae > Nicotiana > Nicotiana tabacum. The sequence goes on from NC_134102.1 coordinate 1,031,269, forward strand.
TAATTTGTTTGCTGGTAAAAAGTTTCACCTACATTTTTTTCTATAACCCCGGTGTCAGGTCCAGCTTACTAGCACCTTGACTAATTCCACCGGATACCTACTAGCTCACACCAGCAACAGGTACCAAATAACTCTATCCATCAAATTTCTAACCCCACTTTATTGATCGCTAGGCCACACCCTTAGGTGCGAAAAAAAAAGTTTCACCTACATGCACAAGGCACACACTAGACACATACACAGAGATCCACCCATAAGACTATGCTATTACAACATACTTCAATATGAAGTGAAAAAACATAGACATAGTAAGAGGAATAGAAAAAGTATGAGACTTAACTCTTTTTCTTCTATCATAGAGCATAAGATCAACTCAAGATCTAAAAGCAAGGCAGAGAGGGTCCTTACCGGCGCTGAATTGCCAACTAAATGCAACTCGAATTGCAGTCGAGATGATCATGTATACCCCGCCATGTATCATTCCCTCTTTCCATAGATGAGATAGAAAGAAAAAAAACATAAAAGATACAATAACCGTGCCGTACATGAGATATCCACAAAGGACACTAAGGATGATCATGATCAATCAACTCTTTCAGCCTCTGCATTTACAAGTTATATGTGATACTTGAGACCAAGAACTAATTTCTTCATTGAAGAAAATTTGCCGCTAGTCTATCTATATAAACTATTGATCGTCAAAAGACCATTGCATTACTAAGACATGCCTCTCGATCCATCAAGGTAAATTTGAAAGACATGAAAGTAATATTACCAACAAGAGGAGGGTGCTTTGAAAGCTAAGTTCCAAATATGTAATACTAGAGAAGGGTTTTGCATCCAAAGTTCCAAATATGTCATTTTTTCACAATATTGACCCCATTCTAACTCCAAATAAAACATGAAAGAAACACATACCTAGAGAAAAGTAACTTAAAAGGAGCTTTCTATTCTAAGATCACTAACCGGTACAAGCACCAGAAAAGCTGATTTACATTAAAGATTCAAACTAAAAAGAAAGAGATAACTTGAAATTCAAATTCCGAGATACCTATCACATCTTCAGAACCACACCTTCTCATCAACTGAGCTACTGAAAAAATAGAACAAATATGTTTCCCTTTTCATCAACTCCTAATCACTGAACAGTCATTGTTCTTCTTTCACAGAAATAGAGCAGAGCAAAGATAAATAATCAAACTTCGTCTAATCAAAGAATGGAGCTAAGGCTGTAAATCTATAAGTACCAGATCACATCATCTTGACATTTCTTTTATTAGAAGAAATGCTTGTGTTGGCGTATAGCTGGAATCATGTTTTCGAAATTATGCTCTCTTATCAAGCCAACTACGAGAACATTGTTATTACAAGCCACCACCTGTTTTCCTTAATAGAAGAAGTAATTATATTTACAGCAAATATTTAGTGTTTCAAAGTTCTGAACGTAACAAATGTAAATCAAGCCATTTCCTTCTTTACCAATGAACAGTTAACTATGTATTCAACTCTTGAGGAAAAACTTCAATGATGTGCTGATGCCTAAGCACCTATGGTGTACATGTGCTATAGTGATGACTTCTTTCTATATTCGAAATTTCTTCCAACTTTAAAGCATGATTAACAATAATGTGCAGATTAGGTAGATAACAAACTTATCTCGAGGAAATATATGAAGTAAAACATGTAATCAACCATACTTCTTCGACTTAGTGGGTGTATTCTCATTGTATAAAAACTGTAGTTTACAGCATTCTTCAACTAATCCACATGCAAAAGAGAAGCACAGTCAGTGTCTTGCAAAGTTAGTCTACCTAAGTACAAGTCACTAATATGGTTTGAGCATAAAGGGATGCATCTCTTGTTCAAACTCTCATGTATAGCACCCATTCCTGGAACCCACTTACTTCTATCCGACGGATCCAAATTAAGAAGTTTCTTAAGTACCCTAATCCTGTAGACAATCGTATCTCTTCTGTCGCAAAAATGAGCAGCACATCGGTAAGGGGGCTCATCAGAAGCTAATCTTATCAATGCCATTCCGAGAGAAACATCCACAGGCTTTGGATCAATAAGATCATTATCACCCATCATTTTGACTTCCCTTTCTGTCGGAAAATACATTTCTTCAACCCCATTAACATTTGAAACTTTCAGATCTTTGGTGTAATGTCTGATTGCCTCCCGCTTCGTGGATTCATGCTTCTCCGCTAAAGTCAAGATGCACGAGAATCTCAAATGATAAGATACTATAATCTTCACCTTTCTGAAGTTGTGGCAGCAGCAAAAGAAATCAAGCCACCTTCTCCCTATACCGGCATACCACTTGATAATATCAATATCTTCAAGAGCCATAAGTAAACTAATCGGTCTAGGACGGCCCATATGATTTGTAAATCCAACCAGCTTAACTGCCTTCCTAACAATTTCTAAGGGGGCCTCGACTTTGATGCATAACTTTGTCAGATCTGCAACTGTCTGATCAGAGTATTTCCTTTCCTCTTCTTCCTCTGCTTTCTTTACTTGTTCCTCTAATACTCTTTTTGCTTTGACAGGATTTACGTAACTGTCAACTTGTTCTTGAAAGTTGTCATAAGAATCCACTAGTTCTCGCGGCAGTTGATCTCTGATTCTTTTCAAAGAGAGGAAGTCACCAGTAGAGAGCATCCGGTGCCATTCCCAACGCTCATCGACAGATTCCAAAAAGTCTTGCATGACCTCTTCAGCCCAAGATCCAAAAATTTGGTTGACTTCACTCTCAATCGGGAAATCAGTTTTGAAATCATTACCACGCTGCAACTTCTTAAATACATGACTGAATATCTTCATTCCCAATTTCTTCCTATTAGTCTCTTTAGCATTTCTCAACTCCATAGCTCTAACTTCTTTCTGTCGGAGGTACTTCTTCCTCGCCCTAATCGCCTTTTGTGACATCGGTGGGTGCAACACAGACGGTGTAACTGCCCGAAGCTCCATTCCCAAAAATTCTATCTTCTCAGAAGTAGCACTATGAATAACAGTTCTAACCTTATCAATACCGAATTCCATATCTTTCTCAAGAATTTGAACAAGCCTACTCTTCAAATCCATAGTCATCATCTTTGTTCCCGACGAGATAACCAATATCTCATCCAAATATCTAACTGCATATATCTTCAATGGCTTATAAAAAGCGTTCCCCGAATATCCCTCATCAAGTTCATTAGCATCAACTCTCGGATTCTCCCTACTCGTTTTAAGTCTTAAATCTTGAATCTCCTTATCAAAACTATTAAAGTAAATGTTAATCAAAATTGAACTCAACCCACATTCTTGAGGAAACCCTCTACCTAAATAACAACCACCCAATTGAATACTCACTATTTCACACTCAAACAGCGTTTTTATCAAATCAATCAATGCCACATCATCAATTTTCTCTTCCATAACATTACACAATTTAAGAACATGCTTATTTTCAAAATTGGCAGGATTCAAATTAACAGTAAACCACCAACTGGGGTTCTCAACAGAGTTCTTAAGGTAACGAATAGCGGTGTGTCGGCCCATATTAACACGTCCACCATAACAAAAAGTCACAAACCTATCATCATATATAACTTCAAGAACCATTCTAATAGCTTCAATAACTACTTTAAGCTTTAAATTAGGAAGCACAAGTGATTTACCTATGATAAAGCTGCAATCTTTGATGTCAAATTGGTTTGTAGAGAGCTGAAAAGAGAGTTCTTGAAGTGAGAAAAAACGGGTTGAAACAGAATAAAGAGTGAGTTGGGGGGTAGTTTTGTAATTGTCATTTGGGGGTTTGAGATTGTGGCAAGCTGTGAGGAGGAAAGAGGGTAAAGAGATGATGTTTTTGAGGAGGTTGTGAAATTTTCCATGGTTATAATTGGAGAATATGAGGTTCTTGATTTCTGATTGTGAAAGGGTTGAAAGATGGAGTTTTGGAAGTGAAAAAGGTTTAATCTTGGAAGCAAAGTGCAGAGTAAAGGTGGGTTTGGTTCTTTTGAGAGTTAATAGCATTGAAGCTTTGAGGGTGCACAAGAAAATTTTGTGTGATTTTCACTTCCAATTTGAAGTTTTTTGGTAGAATCAGCTAATAAGTAGCCTATGGCTATATATAGGTAAAATTTTAAATATTTACGTCAAATCAATTAATATAGATTAAGTACTCCAGTATTTTTCATATAGAAATTTATCGCTTAATTTAATTTTGAACTGAACATTAGGTGAAGAGGAAAGAGTTGAAAGGTTTGAAGTCTTGGAAGTGAGAAAAATGTAATTTTGGAAGTAAATTTCAGTGTGAAGGTGGGTCTGTTAATTCTAAGAATAATGGTAAAAATCGTCCGTAAGATTAAAGGGTGGAAATAATATCTTGAATAAGTTTAAGAGAAAACTTATATATGTGCACTTAATCTAGAATCTATCAAACAGTCTATACAAATGATATACATATTTTAGCTGCTGCAAGCTAGGATGCCAGCTCAGATGCCATGGAAGCACACACCTAAGCCTATTCAATGTGTTTGTTGTTGCTAGTTTTTAAATTTCAGTTGGCGGAAAAGTTAGTTAAGCTCTAATTTTCAGCTTATGCATTTCCTTTGCATTTTCATAGATAAATAGGACAATTGTAATAGATGAACACATGTCTTGAATGACAATTGAACTCTGATCTCTCTCCTTCTCTATTCTCAGCTCGTCTTCTCTTTTCCTTCTCTTCTTCTTCGTATTTAATGTTACATTGCTTCTCGATACCAGAATTTGGTATCAATTGGTATCAGAGCTCGTAGACGATGGGACCACACAGAACTGTAGATGTTGTGACGGAAAATCAACCCATGAATTTGTAGGAGCAATATGAAGATCTAGCAGCTCAGCGGCTAGATCTAAGGGAAGAAATGAATAAAAAACAACGAAAATTAAGAGAAGACTTGGACAAACGCCATGCTGAGCTGCTTCAGATGGTAAGTTCCCTCAAAAACTCATTCGATGGCTTTCAATTGAGTCAGCAATCGAAGGACAATGCTTCTACTTCGACTGCCAGGGATAAGGTGCTACAATTTGGATAAAGCATCCTTGGTCCAAATCCTTATGGTGTTAATACAAATCAAGGTCATAATTTGATTTTTCCTCGTTTTAATGGAGAAAATTTGAAAAGCTGGTTGTATCAAATTGAACATTACTTTTGTGTTGATAACACTCCTCTCAATCAGAGAGTGAGTTTAGTTATAATGAATTTGGATGATAAGGCATTGGAATGGCATCAGTCTTACATGAAGTGTCGTGAATCAATTGAGCTTCCTAACTGGGATGAATATTTGGCTGCTTTGGTTGAGACTCTAGTGAAGAATTCTCTGATCCGATGTTAGAATTAAAATAGTTGAGACAGATTTCATCAGTTAGGGAATTCCAGTTTGCTTTTTCTCGACTCTTAGCTCAATGTGATTTATCTGTAAGCCAAGCCATCTCTTGTTTCCTAGGTGGACTTAAGGATGAGTTGGTTTATACTGTGAAGATGCATGAGCCTCAAACTCTATCTAAAACATATAGGTTAGCCAGATTTGCAGAAGCAACATTGCTTGCTAATGCTAGGTCACAAAGGTCCAACTCTAGAGGTCACTCTTATTTTGCTATGAAGAGGCCTAGCTATGACTCTACACAGTCCAAACTACACCCTACTAGTGCTGCTCCAGTACCTAAATTAGCACTACCTAGTCCTCGAGCTCCTGTTGCTCCTAAGAATAGAAGGACCATTTCCCCTGCTGAAATGCAAGCTAAGAGAGCACAGGGATTATGCTACTTTTGTGATGACAAATACACTCCTAGGCATAAGTGCACACTCCCTAAGCAATTGTTTGTGTTGGACTTGGAGTATGGAGATGATGAAAGCTCAGAAGAAGCAGTACCAAAGACAAATGATGATGCTACTAATGAGGAATGGTCTGTTACTAAATGAGATCCTCCTATGATCTCCTTGTGTGCACTGAGTGGCATACAAGGAGCACAAACTATACATGTGATTGGCTATAGCAACAAGAGTCCATTGCAAATTCCTTTGGATGGAAGAAGCACTCACAATTTCATAGATTGTGAATCTGCTAAAAGGCTAGGTTGTCAAGTTGATCCCACTAAGGTTGGCTATGTCAGCCTTGGTAATAACTCTATGGAGGCCGCTTCTGGGGTGGTGACAAACTTTCAATGGATGTTGCAAGGCACAACCTACACTTCTGATCTCATTGTCTTTCCAGTAGGGAAAGATGATCTGGTTTTGGGAGCATTGTGGATGAAAACTTTGGGGCCAGCTACTATGGATTATACAACCTTAACTATGTCCTTCACTTATCAGGGCAAATTTCATCTACTTAAAGGAGTATATGAGGAGTGTAAGTTCTCGAACACCAAGGCTGTTAATAAAATGAATGGAGATGATGTCCATCTCTTTATGTTACAAGTACTATTTACTGAGCCTGCATTATAGTCAACCAATCAGCTTAATGTACTGCACCTTCCTCAGGAGTTCCAAACTCCTGCTGTCATTGAAGAACTCCTATCTCAGTACCATCAGGTGTTTGCAGAACCCACCACCTTACCTCCTCAAAGAGGTTCTTTTGATCACAACATTCCATTGCAACCTGGGACTAAACCAATCAACATACGACCTTACAAGTATTCTTCTATGAAGAAAGACATCATTGAAAAACTGGTCAAAGACATGCCGCAAGAAGGTGTAATTCAGTATAGCAACAGTCCTTTTGCATCACATGTGGTGTTGGTAGGCAAAAAAGATGGTTTCTGGAGATTATGCGTGGACTACAGGGAGTTGAATCAATGTACTGTCAAGGACAAATTCCCTATTCCCATCATAGATGACTTATTGGATGAATTAGCTAGAGCAGTGGTATTCTCTAAAATTGATCTTCGGTCAGGTTATCATCAAATAAGAATGGTGATAACTGACATTCCCAAAACAGCCTTCAAGACTCACTTAGGCCATTATGAGTATTTGGTCATGCCATTTGGATTAACCAATGCTCCTTCTACCTTTTAGTGCCTCATGAATCACCTATTTTAGCATTTTCTAAGGAAATTTATTCTGATTTTTTAATAATATTCTTATATATAGCAGGAATTTACAGGATCATGCATTACACTTGCAGCAGATGTTTGAGGTCATGGTGCATAACAGTCTGCTAGCTAAGCAATCTAAATATGTCTTTGGAGTTGCAAGTTTCTGGAGTATTTAGGACACTTCATCTCTAGTGAAGGGGTATCTACAAATCCTAAGAAAATCACAATTGTTCAACACTGGCCTACTCCCACCACACTCAAACAACTAAGAGGCTTCCTGGGATTGGCAGGGTATTATAGGAAATTTATCAAAGGTTATGGTCTCATCAATCGACCACTCACTGAATTATGAAGGAAAGATAATTTCAAATGGTCTGAAAGTGCTGCTCATGCCTTCTCTGCACTGAAGCTAGCTTTAAAAACTGCTCCAATCCTAGCTCTGCCAGACTATTCTACTCCTTTTGTAGTAGAAATAGATGCCAGTGAAACAAGCATTTGAGATATTCTAATGCAACATGGTCATCCTATAGCCTTCATCAATAAAGGTTTAGCCCCTAGACATCTTGCACTATCAGTTTATGAAAGGGAACTACTTGCACTAGTTTTTGCTGCCATCAAATGGTCCCATTATTTGCTTGGTCAACATTTCATTCTTAAAACTGACCAAAAGGCTATGAAGTATTTGTTGGAGCAAAAAGTTGCATACTGATTCACAATTGAGGTGGCTAGCTAAGTTACTCCCTTTTGACTTTGAAATACAGTACAAAAAGGGAAAGGAAAATGTTGCTATAGATTCATGGTGCTGAACTCATGTCCTTGATGATGTCTTCTGTTCAAGCTGAGCTTTGGCAGGAGATCACAATTGGGTGTACTTCTGATCCTGAGTTAAAAATCCTCATTGCTTCCTTGCAACACACACCTCAGAAGCACTACACTTAGATCAATGATCAACTAAGGAGAAAGGGCAAGCTTGTCATAGGACATGATGCTGGCTTGAGACACAAGATCCTCACTCTATGGCATTCCACTCCCTCAAGTGGACATTCAGGGATTGATGCCATCACAAGGAAGGTGGTGGCATACTTCTATTGGAAAAAGGGATCGGGAAGGATATCTTGGACTTCATTCACAAATGTGATGTCTGTCAGAGAAACAAATATGACACTTCTACATATCCTGGCTTGTTGCAACCTTTACCAATACCTTCATTGCCTTGGATTGACACTAATATAAATTTCATAGAGGGGTTACCTAAATCTAAAGGGAAGACTGTTATTTGGGTCATTATAGACAGGATCACTAAGTATGGTCATTTCATTGCCATTTCTTATCCTTATACTGCCCAAACTCTTGCTCATGTGTTTTTGGATACTATATTTAAACTTCATGGGTTCTCTGCTTCCATTACTAGTGATAGGGATCCCATATTCATCAACTCTTTTTGGAAGGAATTCTTGTCAGCTCAAGGTGTCACATTGCATACTTCAACTACTTACCATCCTCAAACAGATGGTCAGAGTTAAGTGCTCAACAGGTGTTTAGAGACCTACTTGAGATGCTTTTGCAAAGATTCTCCCACTGATTGGGGTGCCTTCTTATCCATAGCAGAATGGTGGTACAATTCTTGTCCTCATTCTGCTATTCAAACCTCTCATTTTGAACTCCTATATGGCTATCCTCCTCCTATACACCTTCCCTATCTTCCTGAAGATTCTTCTGTTGGTGTTGTTGAGGACATCATGTTGGTTAGGGAATTCAAGGTCCAGCTGGCTAAATTTTATCTCTGTCGAGCTCAGCAGAGAATGCAAGCTCAAGCTAACAACCACAGGTCTGATAAAGCATTCCAGGTGGGAGATTGGGTCTTTGTCAAGCTGCAGCCCTATATACAGTCTACCCTCTCTATTTCTTCTTATCATAAGCTCACTTCTATGTATTTTGGCTCATATCATATTATTTAAAGAGTAGGAGTTGTTGCTTATAAACTTTTAATTTCCCTAGAGGTTCAAATTCATCCCACGTTCCACATTTCTCAAGTTTTGTTATGATCTACCTACAAATATTGTTCATCCTCCAATTTTGAACTTAGCCAGTCCCTTGTGCCCCCTCCCAAAAGCTGTGTTGGGTAGAAGGTTAATCATGAAAGGCAATAAAGTTGTTGCACAATGTTTGGTTAAATGGAATGACTTGGATGCTTCGCAAGCTACATGGGAACTTGCCTCTGACCTGCGCACAAGATTTCCCACATTCACCCTTGAGGACAAGGGTGTTGTACATCGGGGGGTACTGATACACATATTTTAGTTGCTGCAAGCTAGGATGCCAGCTCAGATGCCATGGAAGCACACACCTAAGCCTATTCACGTGTTTGTTGTTGCTAGTTTTTAAATTTCATTTGGCGGGAAAGTTAGTTAAGCTCTAATTTTCAGCTTATGCATTTTTTTTTTGCATTTTCATAGATAAATAGGATAATTGTAATAGAGGAACACATGTTTTGAATGACAATTGAACTCTGATCTCTCTCCTTCTCTATTCTCAGCTCGTCTTCTCTTCTCCTTTTTCTCTTCTCTTTCTTTTCTTCTTCGTAATTACTGTTACATTGCTTCTCGATACCAGAATTTGGTATAAAAAAAAGGTAATGTACTATCTATCAAAAGGTTGTCTATGCGAGAGGATTTATTTACACTTAACCATAGTTTCGAATTCGAATAATATCTATCAAAAGGTTGTCTATTTCTATTATTCGAATTCGAAACTATGGTTAAGTGTAAATAAATCCTCTCGCTTGGAGCATGAACTTTCAGAGCATGTTTCTTGTAATTTTCCTATTTTTTTCTAGAGGAATAAATAAGGAATTTTTACATATTACACCATCTCCGGTCTTTACTCTTTTTTAAGTAGTATAGTTATGAAACTTTCGCTAGTTTAAAATAGGTTGATCTCCATATAGCTTGTTGCTTATGTTCAAATGGATTTGAGGAAATAAGATCTATGAAGTCTTCATCACTAAAAGCAGGGCATGCAAAGGTAGAAGCCTTGATATGAATCCGGCAAAGCTATTGGCTTTTGTTTAAAGAGTGTATTTATGTTAAGAAATGTATTAAGTATATACAAATATTAAATTTAAAACTTTTTTTATTAACACTTGAAGTTATCGTTCTAAAATCCAGAACTTACAAAGTTAAAATCTTGAATCAACCTCTGACTGAAAGCATGCAAATATTTTCTCCTTCAACAAACAGCTGCAAAATTCCACGATCACATTCCATAGCAGCATCTTAAACAGAAAACTCTCATGCAAAAAAAAATTTAAAAAATAGATGACAACTTATTGAACATGATATCTCTAAAAGTGTCAACCTTCTCTGCTTCCGAATTCCATACACATACGTCGTTAGCTACAGAAATCATAAGTGACAAACTTGTACTATATCACATGACTCTTTAGACTGTTAACTGGTCATGAACTTGACTTGGATATATCATCTGGTATTCAGAGCCTACTGCCCGACTAATCAAGATTCGCATCGTGTACACCTAACTTGTTTCATTTCCAACTCTTTTATTTCAAGAAAGCTAGGTGAATGGTCTCATTATTCATTGGTTTGTAACTGTATTGTATATCTAGAGATTCTTGTTGCTGGAACTTGAGATTAGGGATGCACATATATCGTGTAACACCGATAGCCCGAACAAGAAAAACTTAATGGATTATTGGTATTGGGTTAATGATTCGGTAACGGTTTAGTATTTTTAATTTTGACTATTGGTTATCGGTTCGGGACTCGATTTTTCCAATTTTATTAACGGTTAAACCGATGACCCAAACAAGAATTATAATTTTACCCTTGTGTTTGGACTACTAGACTTGAGCAAATCTACTAATTCTTTGCCTTCTGTCAATTTCAACTTCTGTTGAACTTACTTATTCTCATGATAAGTTATGTGTTCTATTATGTTTTGATGATCTAACAAACTTAATGTCAAGAGCCAGATGAGGAACTTGCTCCACATCCTCAAAGTGCTCAAGATCAACAAGTCTAAAGTCTGGGACATGTTCCAACACTCAAAGTCAAAGAAAAAACATAGGGAACGGATAGACATCAATTCCCTTGCTTACTGTACCAGTCAACCCCCCACAGCTATAAAGTGGCTGCAACTGTGCCTCAGCACACACGCAACAGTGCATACAGTGCACCAGTCACTTTATGGGGAATGCCCTTGTACCAAACATGCTTACATCATTCGAGTGATGTCACTTATATAATATTAACATGAAGCAAAGGAAAAGCATCACACTTGCACATTCCAGAATTCATCAAGCTCCCTCTCAAGTGTGTTGCCAATCTGTTAGTGATATTCAAGGCGTCAAGAACAAAGAACAATATAACGAAGGACTTGTTTCCTACATTGAGTCATTATATGACCTTAGTTGTGTTGTACCTTTGTTAAAGTGATTTACTTGTAATTTCTACTTAGCTTAGTTAGAAACATTGTGTAGGAAACCTTTTGTAAAACCATAAACCTTGTGTTTGTGTCTTGGCTAAAGTTAGTCGAGTTGTAAGCTTTGTAATAGAGTTATTACAAAGGGGCTTGTAATAGAGTTATTACAAGTTATTGAGGGATTAAGAGGTTAATTCCTAGGTTACAATAGTTTGTAATCTAAAGTTTGCTCAGTAGTGACGTTGAAATCCTACGAGTATAGGTCGTGGTTTTTAATCTCGTGAGTTGGGAGTTTTCCACGTAAAACTCTATTGTGTAAATTATTAACTAATGTGTGTGTTTTGTGGGAACTAATAGAGAACCTGGTTCTCTATATAGTTTGGTGGACCCATAGTTTTTATCAATTGGTATCAGAGCAGGTTCTTTATATCAGGCTAACAACTAGAAAGGATCCTCATGGCTGCTCCACCAAACTTCGAAGAAGGTCAATCCACCTACAGACCACCAAGATTCAATGGCCAATACTAAGGATGGTGGAAGACAAGGATGCATGAATTTATCATGACTGAAGATTCAGAGATCTAGGATGTTATCTGCGATGGCCCTTTGTTCCTATGAAAACCATTAGGGAACCAGTAGTGACAATTCCGAAGTTTAGGAAGGAATACAGCGATACTGACCGCAAGGCTATAGAGAAGAACTTTCGAGCAAAGAAAATCCTTGTCTATGGCATTGGGCCAGATGAATACAATAGGATTTCGGCTTGCCAATCTACCAAGGAGATCTGGGAAGCTCTCCAAATAGCATACAAAAGGACAACTCAAGTCAAGCAGTCGAAGATTGATATGCTAACCACTGAGTATGAACTCTTCAGGATGAAGGACGATGAGTCCATTCAGGACATGTACACTCGCTTCACCTCTATAATCAATGAGCTCCATTTCCTGGGAGAAATCATTCCAAGGAACAAACTTGTCAGGAAAATACTCAGCGTATTACCTAGTGCCTGGGAAAGCAAAGTAAATGCTATCACGGAGGCAAAGGATCTACAAAAGCTAACCATTGATGAACTCATTAGTAATTTGAAAACTTATGAAATGAAGAAGAAAAAGGATCATGATAAAAGAAAGCCCAAAAGGGAGAAGAACCTGGTCCTCAATACATACATCAATGAATCAAGTGGTGAGGATGTTGATATGGCTTACTTGACAAAGTGATTTTAGAAGATGGTCCGCAGAGGTATTCCAAAGAATGGCATCTCCAGCAAGCCAAGAGGATATGACTTATGTCATAAGTGCGGGAAGCCAGGACATTTCATCAAGGATTGTCCCCTCCTCAAGCAAAACCAGTACAAGCACAACACAGATAAAGCAACCAAGAGGAACCCGGTTCCTGACAAAAGATTTAAAAGAAAAGAAGTCGCTGACAATGTTGTGAAACAAGATCTTGCTGCATGGGGAGACTTTTCCAGTGAATCTAGAGAAGATGATGCATAATGTGACACCTCCATGATGGCAGTCGAAAGTGAAGCAACTGATTATGATTCCATCTTTGCCCTGATGGCAAAATCTGACGATGCTGAAGATAATGATGATGATGAGGTAAACTTTTTAGACTTTCAGAGAAATCTGAAGTCTTACTCTCAGAAAAATCTTATATCCTTGGGAAATATTTTAATTGTCGCTTATCACAATCTTATAAACGATAAAAATGCCTTAACTATAGAGTTAGTGTAACGACCCGACCGGTCGTTTTGAATATTTGCACTTCATTCAGTTGTTTGAGGGCATGAGTAGCTCCGTATGATGTACTTTGACTTGTGTGAATCATCGGTTTTGGGTTGCAGGTATTTCGGAATCAAATTAGAAGAAAGAATTTCATTGTTGAAGCTTTAAATTGGGAGAGTTGACCAAAATTTGATTCTTTAGCATTTGACCTCGAATTGGAATTTTGATGGTTTCGTTAGCTTTATTAGGTGATTTTGGACTTAGGAGCACGATCGGAATGTAATTTGGAGGCTCGTGGTAGAATTAAGCTTGAATTGACGAAAGTTGAAAATTCAGCAATTTCGGTTGGCAGTGGAAAAATTGATATCAGGGTTGGAATGGAATTTCAGAAGTTAGAGTAGGTTCGTAGTGTCATTTTTGACATGTGTGCAAAATTTGAGGTCATTCGGACGTGGTTTGGTTGGTTTCGGTATCGGTTGCCGAATTTGAAAATTTAGAAGTTTTTAGGCTTGAATCCGAGGGTAATTTGGTGTTTGGATGTTGTTTTGAGTGATTCGAAGGCTCGACTAAGTTTGTATGTTGATATATGACTTGTTGGTATTTTTGGTTGAGGTCCCGAGGGCCTCGGGGTGATTCCGGGTGGTTAACGGATTTGTCAAAGTTGGAAAATGTAGCTGAAGCTGCCGCTACTGCTATTTCCGCACCTGCGGAAGGAGGAGTCACAGGTGCGAGGTCGCTGGTGCATTTGGAGAAGCCGCAGATGTGGAAATGGAAGGCCAAGGCTGGGAATGCAGGTGCGAAGAATTGGCCGCATATGCGAGCCTGCAGGTGCGAGGCCTTGAGCGCAGATGCGGAAAGGAAGAGTTGGGCTGGTTCCGCAGAAGCAGAAGTGTTACGCATGTGGGTTCCCGCAGGTGCGGAACCTGGGGTCGCAGGTGCGGAATTAAGGGCTTAAGTGGTTCTCGCAGGTGCGAGGATTCGACCGCAGGTGCGGTCCCACAGGAGCGTACATATGGCCGCAGGTGCGACTGTGTTGGGCAGAAAGCCCTAGCTCGTGTGTTTTGTCTTCATTTTTCCATTTTTGGATTTGAGAAACTCGGGAGAGAGGCAATTTTTTGAAGGTTTTCAAGGAGCAACGTTGGGGTAAGTGATTCTAACCCATAATGGTATAAATTTCGTGAATCTATGGCCTTGTTCATCATTAATTAGTAGGATTTTGGAGTTAAAGTAGGGGGTTAGGGCTTGGAATTCTTAAGAGTTTAATTTAAGGATTTGAGGGACCAAACGATGTCGGATTTTGATGAATTTGGTATGGTTAGACTCGTGAGTGAATGAGCTTTCTAGTTTTATAAATTTCATCGGATTTTGAGACGTGGGCCCGGGGTTCAGGTTTGAGCCAATTTCGGGTTTTGGTCTAATTTGATAGTTTTTCTTGTGGAATTCATTGCATTAGCATATATTGATGGTATTGTAATGATTGTAAATAGATTTGGAGCATTTGGAGGCCGAGTCCAGAGACAAGAGCATTGCGGGATAGAGATTTGGCCGGTTTGAGGTAAGTAACGATTGTAAATCTAGTCTTGAGGGTATGAAACCCCGGATTTTGTATCATCCTACTATTTTGAAGTGAAGCACATGCTAGGTGACGGGCGTATGGGCATGCACTGTTGGGGATTTTGACTTGTCCATCCCGTTGCAACTGTAAAGTTGCATATTTTATGGAAATTATATGATACATATATGTTTTAGAAAGAATTTCTGTAAATTGGGCTGAATGCCATGTTTGGGCCTTGCGCCAGTGCAGTTTGGACCCTTAGGGGCTTTTTCTTACTATCCTCTCATTGTTTTCGATTGAAAATCTAAACTCAGTCATGTTTATACTTGTTTACCGCATAACTCAGTTTTATGACTCTATTTTAATGCATATAAATGTTTTGGGCAGAATGCCCTGTTTTACTGAAATGCCCAAGTGGCTTGAGAGGTTTATGACTGAGTAAGGCCGAGGGCCTAATTTGCGAGGATATTTATGGGATTAGGCTGCAAGCCGCAACATGTTGATAACGGTCGAGGGCCTGATTGTGAGGATTAGTGTGGATCGGGGCTGCCCGCCTGCAATATACTTTATTATTATAGCACGTGAGTTGTCCGTGCAGCACGTGAGTTGTCCGTGCAGATTATAGCGCTTGGGCTGAAGGAGCCCCTCCGGAGTCTGTACACACCCCTAGTAAGCGCAGGTACCTACTGAGTGCGAGTGCCGAGTGCCGAGTGCTAAGTGACTGGGAGGCATGAGTGATTGTGAGGTATGCCCGAGTGGCAAGTGTGATTGTGAGGTATGCCCGAGTGGCAAGAGTGATTGTGAGGTATGCCCGAGTGACTATGAGGTTTGCCCGAGGGGTTGTTTATGATTTTATCATTTTGCTCACATTTGCATTTCTTCCTCTATTGAAAACTGTTGAAAAATATCTTTAAATGATTTTACTGGAACTGGGTTTAAACAAGATGTTTTGATTCAAATTCTGATTTTAAAAGTATGAGATATTCTACTGAGATTTTCTTGATATGAACGTTATATGCTTGATTGCTCGTCACTACTGCTCAGTCTTTATTTATTGTTGTTACTTACTGAAGTTGCGTACTCACGTTACTCCCTGCACCTTGTGTGCAGATCCAGGTTTAGCTGGACACGGTAGTAGTTGTTGATTATTCTGGTTGCAGATTTTTCCTCGTAGATAGCAAGGTAGTTGTTTGGCGATCGTAGCCCCTGCTCTTCTCCCTCTTATCTTCCTCTAGTTGTATTTAGCTATTTTCCAGGCTGAGTTAGCCTTGGTATTATTAGACAGATTGTAGTAGATGCTCATGACTAGTGACACCCCGATGTCGGGCTTTTCCTTCCGCACTTTTATTTTGATTTGAACTCCCTTACAAAGGTTTTTATGTTACATAACATTGAAATTATCTTTGAAATGAAAGTATCGGTTTGTTTTGGAAATGAGTCGGCTTGCCTAGTTCTACGATAGGCATCATCACGACAGGGGTTAGTTTGGGTCGTGACAGATTGGTATCAGAGCCTAGGTTACATAGGTCTCACGAGTCATGAGCGGGTTTAGTTGAGTCTTGCGGATCAGTACAGAGACGTCTGTACTTATCTTTGAGAGGCTGCAGAACCCTTAGGAAAAATTTCACTTTCTTGTATTCTATCGTGCGAAATTTATTCAGCTTGGAACATAACTCCTTGAATTCCTTCCACGCATTCGTATGCGCATATGAGCGCTCGGTATCAGTTGTGCATCACTGGCTTGTGATTCTATGAACAAGGTTGAGATGTGTATTCTGTGTTGTGGTGGTGGGCCAGTCTAGAGGACTTGAGGCCATGGTTAGACCGCAGCTTAGGCTCGATATCTTCAGTTGTAACCTATACATTTGGACTCATATGTCCGATAATGTCCCTACGAGTGGAATTTTGGCTTGATGAGCAGTGTATCGGCTTTGTGGTGAGTATGACGTAACTGCGGGAAGTGTTAAGACTTTGTGAATGTCACGAGAAGTGTTTTCTTGAAATGTAAAGGAAGGCCATTGGGTGCTTGATTTTTGTTTTGATGCGACGTACCGTCTCTAGCGTGAATGTTTTGAAGGATCTTTCACGTTGTTAAATTTTGGGGCAAATTAAATTCTCATGTCTGTCAATGAGTTTGAACTCAAGAAGAGTAAGTGGTTGTATAGTAATGGTGGTTACGAAGGGGTATTTTGATGTTGATAGCTCGGGAAAGATAATCTTTGAAGAGACTTAGAGTCAGTAACCTTCTATTGGTTCTGGTATGATAGAGATGCATTTCGAGTTGATGCAGCAATTGGGCAGCAAAGTATGAGGGAAGACATGACGGGAAGCATTTCGCGGTGGTTGAAGTACTAGCGGGTCAAGTAGGAGAAGTAGAGGTTGAGAAGTTTCTTAAAGGAGATGATTTAACCGAAGTAAGAGTGGCAGATTAGCATATGAATTCACTGGTAGGGTAGTCGTGCGCCTTGAGAAAGTGTAGAATGGTTTGGAAACGTGTTAGTATGTGATTTGGCCTGCAGACTCTATTTGGAGTGATGGTTACTTTACAAAGGAAGATTTAATATGGCAGAAATGAGTGTCTTTGAAATGAAGAGAGGCGTGAAGATTTGATTATCGTGTCAGGTGCAATATGACTTGAGTTCGAAGGTATTGTTGAACGTACAGTTAATGTCAATAGGGAAAGTGCAGACTTATATAAATGGTGGGTTAGCATGAACTCAGGAGAATTTACGAATTTTGTGGTCGTTGCACTCAGTGCAGTGTCATTGGGAGATGTCAGTAAGGAATTCCACAGGTGGGTTATCTCCTGTGTGAAGCTAGCGGTGGCGTGATGTTGATGAAGCTTTTGTGAGGAATATTACTAGCTACTCAGTAAGAGGTCGCGTGTGTGATTGTGGCTGGCGATTCAGAATGTTTATGAGAAGCT
Source organism: Nicotiana tabacum (assembly GCF_000715075.1). Taxonomy (NCBI): domain Eukaryota; kingdom Viridiplantae; phylum Streptophyta; class Magnoliopsida; order Solanales; family Solanaceae; genus Nicotiana; species Nicotiana tabacum. The sequence goes on from NC_134102.1 coordinate 1,048,982, forward strand.
TAACAAAAGACTTCGAGAAGTCTGGCGGGTTAAAGGTGCGAGATCTTGGTAATTGAGAAGGAGAAATCCTTGCGGGTTCTAATTTTATATAATTGCAGCTTGAGGCTAAGTGGGGGGAGTCTGCTATCGACGAGTTGATTGCACAGTTATGTGTCGTATTAGTTTTGGTTTGGGGTATACTGGTGAATCAGTTATGACTTGCAGAGGTCGATATCGAGGATGACTCGGGTAAAGGAATTTCTGGACACAAGTTGTATTACACTCTATGGTTATAGGAGGACCATAAAATAATTGAGTGGTTATTCACGAAGAATGTAGTGTACATGGAGTGGAAATTTGCTCGGTTGCGTAGGAGTGTGGGTTACTCTTTATTTCCCTTGGGTGTTGGTGTGCTAATGGGGCACAAGTCGTTTCGGTCCGTTTGGTCGGTTAATTCGAGATTTGAGTAGAGTGAATGACTCTCAAGAATGGTTCTAATAGATTCAAGATTTATATGTAGCGATTTGGAATTTTCATGATCTATATATATGGCTAGAAAATTGGGAATTGCATTAACGGTGTCGAGACTCGTGGCATTTCATATCATTGCGAATTATGCATTTCAGTATCAAGAAGGTGAAGGAAACAGTGTTAGGTTCACATAAGGTCACATCGGAGTAAGCATTTTGGTTGTGGAATCTTTGGGATACATAAAAAGGGAATTCAGCGGCTTATAAGCCTTAGGGCAGTGTGATTCTATGCTAGAGTTCGTAGGGCAAGTTTTAGTTAAGGATAGTAGTGTTCTAACAAGGAAATAAAATAGCAATTTGAAGGCAATTTGGAAAGGACTTGGAGAAATATGACAGTTTGGTAGTAGTTTGGGGTAGCAAAGTAATGGGTATGATATGTTATTTGTGTACTTATGACGTGGCTAGTATCTACAGGTGTTTCGTTGCAATGCTCCCGTATTTGGCAACCTGTGTGGCTTGGTAAAGTTAGAGGAATTCGGTTCAGATAGATTGGTTATGTGCAAATGGATTTCAAAGTGTTCATGATGTTTTCTACCATGGTTTGAACCGGATATTTTCTACCGGTGTATGGAACGTGTTGTGTGTTATGATTTTCTCATAGAAAGAAGCAAGAAAGAGGTTTCTGACTAATAAGGTATGTAATTTGCTAGTGACTCAGAGTTGATAATAGAATTCTTATGCTTGTCACATGATGGCATAATAGATGTGGTGAGTTATGCGAGAATAGGATTTATATGTACAAGGTCACAGTTCAGTTTTGAAGGGAAGGACATAAATGCTTAGGCAGCATGGACAGTTTCAGATGACTAGTTAAATGATATTACTATTTGGTATGGCTTGATGAGAGTGTACATTTCAGAAGGGGCAGTGTGTTTTGATTTATGGGTACTTCACTTGTATTGCGGCACTTTCCCGGTTGATCGACTGTTGATATTCAAATTTTTGCCAGGTGGCATGGAAGAATTTTTAAAGTATTTCTCATGGGATGATTGTGTATGAGAGAGGTGTTAGGTATTTGGGCAGTGGAGGTGGAATCAAATATGGTGATTCGTGTGTTCTATGGAATTGGAGATTGGGAGTTCTCAGGAGCAAGTTGTTTCATGGTTGTGGACTGTGAAGTTGTGGCCGGAGCTAGCCAGATGGTAGAATGTGTTATGATTCAGTCATTGTGGACTTTCGGAGGTTATTTATTGTGATTCGTTGGTTACATGCACATATGGTGCGGTTCTATTGTGGCCTTATAGCGGAAATTGAGCAAGAATAGTATTGGATATTGCTTGGTTGATGACGTATTGGTTATGTTCTTTCGGGTTTTATGTGGCATAGTGTCGTTTGCTTCTCCGTGGTTATGGTAATGCACTTTGGGTACTTGATGTCGAATTGCGCATGGTTATTGTTTTTAGCAGGGTGGCTTGAGGTGTTTCATGTGGACCAGTATTTGGATAGGGTCACGTATTGCAGCAGAGTTATGTGGAAATATGATCCTTTGTGTAAGATTCGTGTGTTATGGGTCTGCAGTGTGTGATGGGTTCTTAGCATTGCGTCGGGGTGGTACCCATCAAGCTTGCGGGACGGTTCTCCTATTTGGGTCATTGTTACGATTGGGTACACTTGGAATGTTGCTATCTGGTACACGGATTACACGGGTTGTGGCTTTAGATTGTATTGATGTGTCATGTCACTAGAGTGGTCGTGTTGGATGAGACGAGGTCATTGGGCCTAGAATGGATGCTATCAGATTTGATTGTGGTATAGTTGGGAGGATAATATCGGAAGTCGGCTTTGAAATTGGCTATAGTTCTTGTAGAAGGAACGAGAGCTCCATGACCTGTTGGTCTAATGAATGTTTATGAATTTGGTATGTTTCTTTCATCATCGGCAGTGTATGAAGGTTTTGAAATGAGGTTTTGTCTGATATGAGGTTATTACCGGCACTGGGTTGATTTGAGTCGATACTATGATTAGAAATCATTGCTTTGAGCATTCGAGCTATGCGGTATTTGAATTTGAGTATTTGAGTTATGGTTACGGCTTTTGGTATAGATTGTTCAGACTTATACGGTGTGTAGATGCAAACTTCGCATCTTATAGGAAATTTCGGATATTGGAAATTTGATTCGAAGGCTTGTGGGCTAGGTTAAATTTAGAAATTTCAGTTATGTTGTGCTATCAGACCTGTATGGGATAGGGTGACGTGGGATCACCCCCGGGTATGTGCATGGGAAAGTTACACAGCGATTTGATGGCTTTTGGAACAACTTTGGGCACGTTCGAGGACGAACGTATGTTTAAGTGGGGGAGGATGTAACGACCCAACCGATCGTTTTGAATATTTGCACTTCGTTTGGTTGTTTGAAGGCATGAGTAGCTTCGTATGATGTACTTTGAGTTGTGTGAATCGTTGGTTTTGGGTTGCAGGTATTTCAGAATCGAATTGGAAGAAAGAATTTCATTGTTGAAGCTTTAAATTGGGAGAGTTGACCAAAATTTGACTCTTTAGCAATTGACCTCAGATTAGAATTCTGATGGTTCCATTAGCTTCGTTAGGTGATTTTGGACTTAGGAGAGCGACCGGAATGTAATTTAGAGGCTCGTGGTAGAATTAGGCTTGAATTGACGAAAGTTGAAAATTCGGCGATTTCGGTCGGCAGTGGAAAAATTGATATCAGGGTCGGAATGGAATTTGAGAAGTTGGAGTAGGTTCGTAGTGTCATTTTTAATGTGTGTGCAAAATTTGAGGTCATTCGGATGTGGTTTGGTTGGTTTCGGCATCGGTTGCCGAATTTGGAAATTTAGAAGTTCTTAGGCTTGAATCCGAGGGTAATTTGGTGTTTGGATGTTGTTTTGAGTGATTCAAAGGTTCGACTAAGTTTGTATGTTGTTATATGACTTGTTGGTATTTTTGGTTGAGGTTCCGAGGGCCTCGGGGTAATTCTGGGTGGTTAAAGGATTTGTCAAAGTTGGAAAATGCAGCTGAAGCTGCTGCTACTGCTATTTCCGCACCTGTGGAAGGAGGAGTCGCAGGTGCGAGGTCGCTGGTGCGTTTGGGGAAGCCGCAGATGCGGAAATGGAAGGCCAAGGCTGGGAACGCAGGTGCGAAGAATTGGCCGCATCTGCGAGCCCGCAGGTGCGAGGCCTTGAGCGCAGATGCGGAAAGGAAGAGTTGGGCCAGTTCCGCAGAAGCAGAAGTGTTACGCAGGTGCGCGCCCACAAGTGCAGAACCTGGGGTCGCAAGTGAGGGATTGAGGGCTTAAGTGGTTCTCGCAGGTGCGGTCCCCACAGGAGCGTACATATGGCCGCATGTGCGACTGTGTTGGGCAGAATGCCCCAGCTCGTGTGTTTTGTCTTCATTTTTCCATTTTTGGATTTGAGAAACTCGGGAGAGAGGCAATTTTTTGAAGGTTTTCAAGGAGCAACGTTGGGGTAGGTGATTCTAACCCATAATGGTATAAATTTCGTGAATCTATGGCCTTGTTCATCATTAATTAGTAGGATTTTGAAGTGAAAGTAGGGGGTTAGGGCTTGGAATTCTTAAGAGTTTAATTTAAGGATTTGAGGGACCAAACGATGTCGTATATTGATGAATTTGGTATGGTTAGACTCGTGAGTGAATGAGCTTTCTAGTTTTATAAATTTTTCGGATTTCGAGACGTGGGCCCGGGGGCCGGGTTTGAGCCAATTTCGGGTTTTGGTCTAATTTGATAGTTTTTCTTGTGGAATTCATTCCATTAGTGTATATTGATGGTATTGTACTTATTGTAAATAGATTTGGAGCATTTGGAGGCCGAGTCCAGAGACAAGAGCATTGCGGGGTAGAGATTTGGCCGGTTTGAGGTAAGTAACGATTGTAAATCTAGTCCTGAGGGTATGAAACCCCGGATTTCTTATCATCCAACTATTTTGAAGTGACGCACATGCTAGATGACAGGCGTGTGGGCGTGCACTGTTGGGGATTTTGACTTGGTCCGTCTCGTAGCAACTGTAAAGTTGCATATTTTATGGAAATTATATGATACTTATATATTTTAGAAAGAATTTTTGTAAATTGGGCTGAATGCCATGTTTGGGCCTTGCGCCAGTTCTGTTTGGACCCTTAGGAGATTTTTCTTACTATCCTCTCATTGGTTTCGATTGAAAATCTATACTCAGTCATGTTTATACTTGTTTACCGCGTAACTCAGTTTTATGACTCTATTTTGATGCATATAAATGTTTTGGGCCGAATGCCCTGTTTTACTGAAATGCCCGAGTGGCTTGAGAGGTTTATGACCGAGTGAGGCCGAGGGCCTGATTTGCGAGGATATTTATGGGATCGGGCTACACGCCGCAACATGTTGATATCGGCCGAGGGCCTGATTGTGAGGATGAGTGTGGATCAGGGCTGCCCGCCTACAGCATACTTTATTATTATAGCACGTAAGTTGTCCGTGCATCACGTGAGTTATCCGTACAGATTATAGCGCTTGGGTTGAAGGAGCCCCTATGGAGTCTGTACACACCCCCAGTGAGCGCAGGTACCTACTGAGTGCGAGTTTCGAGTGCCGAGTACTGAGTGACTGGGAGGCATGAGTGATTGTGAGGTATGCCCGAGTGGCAAGAGTGATTGTGAGGTATGCCCGAGTGGCAAGAGTGATTGTGAGGTATGCCCGAGTGACACGAGTGACTGTGAGTTTTGCCCGAGGGGCTGTTTATGATTTCATCATTTTGCTCACATTTGCATTTCTTCCTCTGTTGAAAAATATCTTTAAATGATTTTACTGGAACTGGGTTTAAACAAGATGTTTTGATTCAAATTCTGATTTTAAAAGTATGAGATATTCTACTGAGATTTTCCTGATATGAACGTTATATGCTTGATTGCTCTTCGCTACTGCTCAGTCTTTATTTATTGTTGTTACTTAGTGAGTTGGAGTACTCACGTTACTCCCTGCACCTTGTGTGTAGATCCAGGTTTAGCTGGACACGGTAGTAGTTGTTGATTATTCTGGTTGCAGATTTTTCCTCGGAGATAGCAAGGTAGCTGCTTGGCGATCGCAGCCCCTGCTCTTCTCTCTCTTATCTTCCTCTAGTTGTATTTAGCTATTTTCCAGGCTGAGTTAGCCTTGATATTGTTATACAGATTGTAGTAGATGCTTATGACTAGTGACACCTCGATGTTGGGCTTTTCCTTCTGCACTTTTATTTTGATTTGAATTCCCTTACGAAGGTTTTTGTGTTACATAACATTGAAATTATCTTTGAAATGAAAATATCAGTTTGTTTTGGAAATGAGTCGGCTTGCCTAGTTCCACGATAGGCACCATCACGACGGGTGTTAGTTTGGGTCGTGACAGTTAGGAGAGGTAGAAAATGAGAGAGATGATTTGGTAGTGGTTGTAGCCGACCTAAAAGAAACCATCGAGAATCTAGTGAAAGAAAAAAATGTTTTGATTAAAAAGGTTGAAAACATAGAGACTGAGAGAGATGACTTGTTAGTAGTCATCATGGACCTAAAAGAAACAATAGAGTAATTAAAAGGGGGAAACAGTTCTGGGACTGTCCAAAAGGGGAAGAAAGTTGCAAGTGAGGCACACATTAAGCTTGAAAATGCACTAAAATCTGTGAAATCTAGTCTGTGTGCTGAACTTGAAAGAAACAGACAACTTCAAGAAGATCTAGGCAGAGTTAAAAATGACCTCGAAAAATCTCTAAAGTGGACCTGGTCCTCTGATATTACAAGCAATGGTGGGAACAGGCAGGGAGTCGGATTCCAAAGGGAAAAAACTCCCTACAATCCACATAGCAAGTATGTTACTGTCCCTGATAACTGGTTTTGCACTCACTGTGGCAACACTGGTCACTTTAAAGAAAATTGTAAGGCTAGAATTCAGTCCCAACAGAAAAACAAGGTGTTTGTTGAAAAAAAGTTTAAACGTATACTGCCTGCCTGGACAAAAAGAAGTTTAATTCGACCCTTTCCTCACTATAAGGGACCCAAACTTGTTTGGGTTCCTAAGTCTAATCCTTGATTTTCTTATGCATGGAGCACTGAAAGGAAGCAGCCAAAAATGGTACAAGGATAGTGGTTGTTCTAAGCACATGACTGGAAGCATCGATGATTTTCTTTCACTCAAAGCCCTGCAAGGAGGGAGTGTGTCCTTTGGCAATGGCAAAAAGGGATACATTCTAGGAGTAGGAAGAATTGGAAAGTCACTCACTCACTCAATTGAAAATGTGTACTATGTGAACAGCTTGAAATATAGACTACTGAAACAAAGGAAACAAAGTGAAATTTATGTCAAAAGTCTGCACAATTACAAACCTTGTGACTGGTGAAGTGGTCCTGATAGCAAAAAGATACAAGAACGTTTATGTTGCTGATTTTGAGTCCCTGCAAAATGGGGATCTCACTTGCCTGAGTGTTGTTGATGATGATGCTAAACTTTGGCACAAAATATTGGGTCATGCAAGCTTTACGTTGCTGAACAAACTGGTCAGGAAGGACCTGGTTCGTGGCCTGCCGATGTCAAGTTTCAAAGATCACAAGGTGTGTGATGCATGTGTAAAAGGAAAGCAAGTTAGGTCTTCTTTCAAGCCTAAAAAGGATGTTAGCACCTCAAGGCCACTCGATCTCCTCCATATGGATCTATGTGGACCTATGAGGGTGCCAAGTGGAGGAGGAAAGAAGTATATTTTTGTTATAGTGGATGACTATTCTAGATTCACCTGGACCTTATTCCTCAAAACCAAGGATGAAACTTTTCTAGTGTTTGTTGCTTTCGTAAAGAAGATTCAAGTGAAGGTGAGCCACAATGTTACGTGTATAAGATCTGATCACGAAACATAGTTCGATAATGCAAAATTTGACAAATTTTGTGCTGAAAATGGCATAAGTCATAATTTCTCAGCTCTAAGAACACCTCAACAAAATGGTGTTGTGGAGAGGAAAAATAGGACTCTTGAAGATATGGCCAGGACAATGCTGATTGACAGTGGCATTGCTAAAAACTTCTGGGCAGAAGTAGTTAACACTGCATGCTATTTGGTGAATAGGTGCATGATCAGGTCCCTCCTGAACAAGACTCCGTATGAACTGCTGAACGGAAGGAAACCCAAGCTAACACATTTGAGAACATTTGGCTGCAAATATTTTGTCCTCAACAATGGTAAGGAAGCTCTTGGAATATTTGATGCCAAAAGTGATGAAGGAATCTTTTTGGGCAATTCATCACAAAGCAAAGCATACAAAGTCTACAACAAAAGAACTTAATGTGTTGAGGAAAGCATACATGTGATCTTTGATGAACCACACCACCTACGTGGGAAAGATTCACGTGATAAGATTGATCAAGACGGAGAGCAGTCAACAGTCTTCGGTGAAGTCATTGATATGGAAAATGGAAAGGCTGACATGATGAGCTACGTCAAGGAATCAAATGATGATGATGCAGCGCTATCTCCAGCTGATATAGAGGAACCTGATTACTCGATCACAATAACTGAAGCTGGGAGCAAAGTTGCTGATGATGTGCAAGGAACCCCAGATGCTGATCTGAGAAGCGGGACTCACATCAACCATGGGTCACATTCAGAAGTACCTGGACCCTCTCATAATGATATTCAGGTGTCTAACTCGAAGCAAAAAAGCTCACACCCTATTCAAAATGTGATCACTCCTCTCAACTCAGGGATTCAAATTAGATCGAAGTCGAGAAACTCACTTGCCTTCTCAGCCTTTCTCTCTCAAGTTGAGCCCAAAAATATCAAGGAAGCATTGAAAGATGCTGACTGGATTACTGCTATGCAAGATGAACTCCATCAATTTGAGAATAAATACGTATGGAACCTAGTTCCTCGACTTGCTGACAGAACTGTTATAGGAACAAAGTGGGTATTAAGAAACAAACTTGATGAGTTTGGGAACACAACAAGGAACAAAGCAAGGCTGGTAGTTCAAGGGTACAATCAAGAAGAAGAGATTGACTATGATGAAACTTTTGCCCCAGTTGCTCGAATGGAGGCCATCAGAATCCTTATTGCATTTGTATCTCATATGGAATTCAAATTGTTCCAAATGGATGTCAAAAGTGCATTTCTGAATGGCTTTCTAAAAGAAGAAGTCTTCGTCAAGCAACCCCCTGGCTTTGAATGTCATGAGAATCCTGAGCATGTTTTTAAACTCGACAAGGTCGTATATGGGCTGAAGCAGGCTCCTCGCGCATGGTATGAAAGGTTGTCCAAATTTTACCTAGAAAATAGTTTTAAAGAGGAAAAATTGACAACACCTTATTTCTGAAGAAACGGGGGAGGAACCTGCTCATTGTGCAAGTTTATGTTGACGACATCATCTTTGATGCAACAAATGATTCTCTGTGTGAGGAGTTTGCAAAGATCATGGGAAGTGAGTTTGAAATGAGCATGATGGAGGAATTGAATTTCTTCTTAGGCCTACAAGTCAAGCAAACTCCAAAGGGCACAATTAGGGGTGTTCATGGTTCGGTTTGGATCGGTTTTTCCCTTAAAAGAAACCAAATTAAGTAAGTCGGTTCTTAAAATGTTAGAACCAAACCAAACCAAACCAATTAAGTCGTTTTTTTAGCGATTCAGTTTTTGTCGGTTTTTATCGGGTTTTCGGTTTTTTTGGTTATTTATTATTTTTTTCTTAAATATGAGACATACACTACCAAACACATATTCCGGCAACTACATTTTCAACGTAACACTATCAAACCAATTGGTCTTTGAGAAATCTATCATTTACCATGATATATTGATGATAATTGAATTAAATAATGATGAATAATTTAAGTACTCAATTAAAAATCGATTATTTTTAACATGAAATAATTCTTGTACTTAGCAGAAGCAAACTACCAATCAAACTAGAATGTAAAGGAAAAGAATTAGATTATTGTAATAGCAAAAAACTAGACTTAAAATACAAACGACTAATATGTACCATAATATTTTAGAAACTTTATATAAAAATATACATGTACATAGGTGTAATAATAAATTTAAATAGCTTTTTCTATAGTCGGTTTAGTTCCGTTTTTTGGTTATTTTTGATTAAAATCAAAACCAAACCAAATTTGATCGGTTTTTAAAATTCAAAACCAAAACAAACCTAAAAAGTATCGGTCGGTGTGCCACTATTGTGTGATAAAACCAGTGCTCTCAACATGGCAAAGAACCCAGTTCAGCATAAGAGAACAAAGCACATTGACGTGCGACATCATTTTCTCAGAGACAATGTTGAAAAAGGGCTAATCTGCATGAAGTTTTGCAGCATAGAATATCAAATTGCAGACATCTTCACCAAAGCATCGAGCAGAGAGCACTTTAAAAATAATCGTCTGGCGCTTGGGTTGATAAAATGAAGCTGATAACCTGGTCCCTCGATGATTGGCTATGAAATAAATGTATAGGTAAAACAACTAAAAAGTATTTTCTGGCAAGGTCTAACTCATTTCTATACCGTTACAGGTAGACACGCATGGCGATTACAGAGCAAACAAGGAGCTAATGTATTGAATTTTGGCAAAAGGATGAGGCTCACATTTACAAAATCTGTCAGGGGACCTGGTTCCTTTGACACAGGTTAGTAGTTCCTCTGTACTCTCATGCGTAACTTTTTAAATGGTTAAAAAAGGTGCCACGTCATTAAATTGTCAGTTTCTTTTCTTTGGAACCCAAGCGTCCTACCCGTTACAAAACGACCCATCTACCTAGAAAATCAATACCTATTCCCAATTGGTCCCTCATCCCCTTTTAATAAACCCAAACTCTGTCACTCTCACAACTGTTCACATCAAAAGCCAAAATTTCCCTTTCCTCTCAACAACTAAACACTCTCTTCTTTCATAAACTCTCATTACACTCCATAATGTCCGAGAATCTCAAAGCCTCAAATGTCCCCAGTGTCATCCCCACTGTATCTTCATCTCTTGAAGCACCAGTGACAGAGTCTAAGTACCCTACGCCACCCAGTCCAAACCCTAAGCAAGATTCCCAATCACCCACTGCCTCTTCTCCAACCCAATCAAGTTCTGGTTCTCATCGGAGGCGTAAAACTTCGAATCCCAAGAGGTTTGTGGCTACAATCTCTCCCTCTGCCTTGCCGAAGAAAATGGCTGAGGTAGAAACAGTAAAGGGAGAAGAAAATTAGAAAGTTTCCAGTCTGCATTTAGAAGAGAGTTCTGAGGCACAAAAAAGTGTGGTTCGCACTGATGATGAATCAGCAATGACTACCCAGGTCTCGATTTGAATGTTACAGATCCTACAGATAATACTCCTCTTGTGCCTTCTGAGTTTACTTTGGGGTTAAAAGAACAAGAGACCATAGAGAATATGTTATCAATAGCTTCTGAGGAATGTTTGGTTGGTGGTTATGAAGGTGTGTCTGAAACCAATGAGTCTCAGGGGGGAGGTGATAGTCTATAGGGAAAGGGTAGGGAACTGGTGCCTGCCAAAAATCTGGCACCTGAAAGTACTACTAGGGAACCACATGAGGGACCTGATCCCTTCTCCCAAGAGGAGCCCTCTGCTCCTACTTGGGATAAAACCCTCTGTTCTTCAAAGGAACCCCAGGTCAGTACTGATCCCGCTCCTTCCTCTCATTTCTATACTGAGCCATTGACCATTGTCACTCCTGAGATGAGATCTCTGTCTGAGGAAGAGAATGAGGGTAGTGAAGAAGACTATGACAATGTGGCCCTTGCAAGCTTCATTAGTGCTAGGAGTAGAAGGGAAACTCCTAAAACGCCCACTCTTAAAAGACCTACTACTAGGCTGCAAAGAAAGGAAGCTCTTTAGTCAGCTTTGAAGAAAAGTAAGAAAGAAAAGAAGAGGAGAAGGTTGGTAAATGGTGGAAAGTTAGTACATAAAGAGGTAGTTCCTAAAGCACTTGTTGTCGACGTTGATGACGAGGTGGAGGAGGAACCCAGTCCCTTAGTTCATAAGTCCTCCAAGAAACCTACTGTTCCAATGTGTGGGAAAGAGTCATCTGTGAGAGTGATGGAGGTTAGCAATATTGAAATGAGAGAGTCTGGAGAGAAAGTGGTTGAGGAGTCTGTTGAGAAAGTGTTTGAGAAATCTGTGTCTAAGAAGGTATCTGAGAAATCTACAAAGAAAGAGAAGAGTGTGCGAAAATCAGTGAAACGGAAGGCTGGTGCCAATGAGGAACCTAGTTCCTCCAAAAAGGCCAAGGTGGGTGTGGCCAAGAATCGAGGAAGGGAAAATCTGAAAAACCAGAAGGTATTGTGGGGCAGAACATTTTCCCCTGATATTCTTGACGTGGCTGGGATGCGCCAACTGGTTGATATCTGTAACTTTCAACAATGGACACATCTGTTGACAAATGAGAGCCCTAAGGTGTATGAGGCAGAGGTGCGCAGTTTCTATGCCGACTTTTTCACAATCGAGGATGACAATATCTGTATGAAAGTGAATGTGGTTGACTTTGTGTTGGATGAAGTTGTGTTGGAACCATCTTGGGTGTGCCTACTGTAGGAATATCCTCCATTGAGGGGGCTTGATCTTCATGTGAACGCCTAATTTTTGACCATTCTTGAATTATTTTCACTTATCTCACCAATACCTTACTTCCCACTCCATCTTTCCCGCTCCCATTTTCCCCACGCGTGTCTTCACCCCACTTTCCCACTCATGTCTCCCACTCATGTCCCCCACTCTTTGTCCCCCACTCACAATCCCTACTCCTTGTCCCCCACTCACAACCCCTATATCCCCCTTCCCTTCACGTACACACACGGACGAGAAAAAAGAAAGAGAAGACACAAAAGAAAAAGGAAGGGGAATCAGCCAAGAAACCCCATTGAAACTAGCTGAAAAGATAGCCTTAAAACAATCTGAAAACGATCCAAAAAGCAGGTTTAAGAACCTCCCAGAGAAGCTGCCGAACAGTCCAAAAATACAGTGAAACAACACTTCAAAAACAGCTGCGAAAAGCCATAGAAACAGTCCCCAAACACCAAAAAATGCAGTGAAACAAAACTTCAAAGATAGCCCCAAAACCACCATGTTTCAGCTCCAAAGCTACTCCCAAAAACGCAACAGCCCTTACCCATTAAAACACGCAAATCTCAGTCGAGTGAGGCTTTTAAATTTCGGGATTCGATGTTCGCCTTGCCAATGAGCCTCGAATTTTTGGCGAGTCAATCGAGTTTACCGAAGCTTCGGTTAAGGTCTTGTCCATGGTCTGCCTAACACTAAATTCCATTCCTGTTTAACTAAGGTCCATATTTTTTTTAACTTTTAAATTTGGATCTTCATTTTGCAGTTCATCTGGTACTGGTTCGTGTCAAGCTTGAACAAAACGTGGTTGTATTAATATGGTCTCGTATGACTGATTTGCTCTTTGGTTTTGGCAGCTTTAGATTCTAAATTTTGAATACTCTGCTTATTTGCTTTGGAAAATAGTTAAAATATTTATGACTTGGATTCCCCTTTTTGTTTGTTAGTTAATTCATAAACAAAAATTAATTTTAGTAACAGAAACAAAGTTTGTTGTTTCATTAAGATGAGACGTGCGCCGTTGGGATTTCAAGTAATATTAAAATCGGGTGTTGGACTGAATTTTGCAAGAAACTAGGCCAATTGTGTTGAATCCAAATAAGGCCATTAGCCTCAATAAGTATAGCTAGTCTATTTATTCTATAACTAATAAGTGTTTATACACTTTCTAAAATGCTAGCTAACTTAATCTCTCAAAAATACCATGTTCTCCCATAATCCCATAATTTTATAATTCATGACCTTACAACCATCTCAAATTAATCTTAGAATGAATAACTCATGAACATCGTAGCTTGCTTTAGGCGCACTTTTAATTAGTTTATCGCGATTATGTATACGTTCGCGTGACATAATTTTGATTTCAAAAATTAAAACAAAAGTATGTGTTCGCGCAACTTTGGTCAAAACAATCTTAATATAATAAAATGCTATTAATTGTGTACACGTATGTGTGACATAATTTTGGCACAATAAATAAAACGGATTCACACACGTGATTCGTTTCAAAGATAATTCCATATTTTAATAACTAAAAGCGGACAGATAAAACATGAAAACCAATAAATCATAATTTATCCAAAATTAATTCAAGCCAAGTTGTAGTCAGTAAAGCGATCGTGCTAGAACCACGAGATTCTGGGAATGCCTTACACCTTCTCCCCGGTCAACAGAATTTCTTACCCGGACTTTATTTTTGCAGACCAATAGGGATTCAAATAATAGGTGACTTGGAACACCAAAAATTAATTCCAAGTGAAGACTCTGTAAATAAAATAATCCCTACTCAAGTTTGTCACTTTAATTGTAAAAACTCTTTAACTCACAATCCATAAAACATAATACATATCTTTTGGGGTAATAAAAAATGGTGTGACAGCTCTGACGACTCTGCTGGGGACTTCAAGAATTCGAGCTTGTATATTAACTTTATTAATTTTTGTATATATTGTGATTTATTTGGGCCTAATATGTTACTTGTCTACTTTTTACCGCTTTGATATTGTTGAATTGTATATATAAACTGTCTTCTCATGCACCCCCTCTCAGTCTTCTGAATATAACCCTGGGAATCGCGTATATGCGCCCCATTCTTTTTTGATATAAAACCGGTGGGCCTGGGCTCCCGTGAAGGATTATTAGTCACCCATATTTAAGAACGGGGAGGGTCCAGTAGTTAAGCCGGAGAAGTATTGCTCCCGGTACGCTACCCCTTCCCAAATCGAGTTGTCCGCTCGTTTTATGGCCAGTCTAAATACACATCATCCTCTATGATTTTTAAAAAACCTAGAAGAACAAGCCACATGCCTAGTTATCCCTAGTAGGATCGCTTTGTTGCATCATGCGCATTTGACTTAGCGAAACTCGGCACAGGGTCCGGGTCCGTATAAGACAGGTTTCCTTTTTGAGACCATCATGTCCACTTAGGTGCTACTTGATGCATCATTTGGAAGGCTTGCTTGCATTGTTGACTGGTCATGTTTTTACTTTAAAAGAAATAATCTGTTTTTACTATTAAAAAAAAACTATCAAGTCTTGGACCGAACTACGTGGGTCTGATTCTCACCGGATGTGAGATACATAGGCAAACCTCATCGGTTCCGGCCCCTAATTTTCAAAAAACAAAAAATCTAAAAATATTTTCCTTTTCCTTAATTCCCTCTTTAGAATTCTTTTCTTAGAAAATCCAAAAAAAAACTAAATCCAAAAATATTTTCCTTCTTTAGAATTCCTTCTTTCAAAAAAAAAAATCCAAAAATTCCATAAAAAAGAAAAAATTCAAAAACTCAAAAAAAACATATTTAAAAGTCTTTATAAAAAAAATGGGTTAGTCTATTCTCGATCTTCCTGAACTACGTAATTATCTGATTCATGTGGCGACATGATACGTAGGCAACCCGTAAAAGGTTCGATCAAAATATTTTTCAACGATTCTAAGATGAGGGATAAAAATGAGGCGCGAGTAAAAAGAAAAAAAAATGGAGAGAAGAAAATAAGAGCGTCAATAAGAAGCAACCTGATAAGCCGGAATGAAATATGAAGCCTTCCAAAAGCATGTTAGCAATGGTGATGATGTTAGGAGCTTGGCATATTACGTGTGATTCATATCTATAAAATGTCTAACTCTAACGCGTTTGCTGTCTCTTATATAGTAAGCTTAAGGTGGTTGGTTTGTGGTGAAACTGGCAACACATCATTACTTCACCAGATTAAAAGGAACGGTAGTAATGGTTAACAGTGATGAAATCGAGTTGGTTAGTGACAATCCCCAGGGTCCGTCAGTTGAGCAAGAGTCGGAGGAAATAAGAAACTTAAGACAACAACTGTCTGATGTATATCAAGCTTGGGTTTCCGGTCAGCCTCCACCCCAGGGTCCCTCAGAGGGAACTTTCACCGTACCCCGGGCTACTCAACTACCGCGCCATGCAGTGAGCGATCACATTCTACCACAAGGGTATGTGCCAAACTACAGCCTCCATGTTGCCCCTGGTACCTCTAGTTTGCGACCTCCAGTCGCACCGGTCAGGAACACCCCTCTCGTCGTGTCTGGCGCACCGATAAATACAATCCCGCCACCACCTCCTGTGATGAGGCCAAACAACGAGCCACCACCTCAAGATTATGATGGCCAATACTACTCTCCAAATATGACTTTCAGGGTCTCGGCTCCATACAATCAGACTCCTCAGTACGAGTCACCAGTGGAAAATGAAAAGCCTGCCAAGACAGGTGAGCCAGATGAGATGGCCAGGAAAATGAAAAGTCTTGAACAAAACATAAAGAACGTACAAGGACTAGGTGGTCACAAAAGTGTTTCGTTCAGTGATCTATGCATGTTTCCTCACATCCATTTGCCACCAGGGTTCAAGATCCCAAAATTTGAGAAGTATGATGGACACGGCGATCCTATCGCCCAACTGAAAAGATATTGCAACCAGCTGAGGGGTGCAGGTGTAAAAGAAGAATTGTTGATGGCTTATTTTGGGAAAAATCTTGTGGGGGTAGCCTCTGAATAGTTCATTGACCAAGATATCTCTCACTGGCATGTCTGGGATGACTTGGCCCAGGTCTTCGTCAAACAATTCCAGTACAACATTGATATTGCACCAGTTAGCAATTCCTTGTCTAATATGAAGAAAAGCCGACGGAAAGCTTTAGGGAGTATGCCATCAAGTGGAGGGAGCACGCGGCTAAAGTTAAGCCACCCATGGATAATCATGAGTTGATCACTATTTTTCTAGAGGCGCAAGAGCCTGATTATTTCCAGAACATGATGTTTGTTATGGGTAGACCATTCGCTGAGGCTATCAAAATTAGGGAGATGGTTGAAAATGGTTTGAAAACGGGCCGAATTTTTTGTCAAGTTGATTTTAAGGCTGCATCACAGGCCGTTCAGAATAGTTAGGGGAGTTTGATGAACAGAAACGGGAGAGAAGAGAGAGTCATGATGCTTCCAGCCTGAGGGGGCCCACAGGGCATTCAACCAAACATATATGCTTCCTGAGGTCCCACAACACTATTATCCCTATCAAGATGCTCCTTATGTCGTGGCACTGCCTCCCTATGCGGTGATGAATGCGCAATCTTACATGCGGCCACAACATTATACACAAAACCGAGCTCCACCTCCCATAAATGCATATCCCTACCAAGCTCCATATAATACCCAACCAAATGTTCCCCAATACAATCCTCGCCCAAGAGAGCCCCTCAGAAGGAATCAATTCACCCTTATTGGTGAATCATACTCTAGCATGTTCCAAAAGCTAGTTAGGCTAGGTCTGCTGTAGCCAGTGGCCATGAACCGGTCAAACCTTGAGTCCCCTTTGCACCGAGTAGATGCTAGATGTGAATACCACTCCGGAGCAGTAGGACATGATACTGAAGATTGTTGGACTCTTAAAAGAGTAGTGGAAGACCTCATCGAGGTCAAGACAATAGTTTTTCAGGACGAGGAGGCTCATGATGTGACAAACAATCCCTTGCCTGCTCACAACACTGGGCCATTAGTCAGAATGATTTGTGAAGATGAGGAATTTGATCCGGCACTGAAGGCCATTGCAGCCATTTCCGAGGCAGAAGAAAAGCCAAAAAACGGTCACCAAACCTGAAAGTTCCCTATCAGATGAGAGTCTCAGTAGCCGGTCTTACTATCCTTTCCGCGTTCGGATATTTTTGGGTGTGATCCGGATGTTTAACTTTGTTGTCTTACTTTCCGATGTAAACCCTTTTATCTTTAATATTTTAAAAAAAAATCAAATAAAATTAATATTTCATTGTCTAGAAATATTTCTTTTCTTAATCTTGTCACCTTTCTTTCTTTTTTCAGTTCTGTTAAATGCATATTATAATGACATGACATGCTTGTGGACTTCAGGCCCAGATCCTAAAACGCTGTCAGACTTTGAAATAATGAATCAAAAATCAGAATGCAATGAAGATAAGTTTAAGGAAATAAAATAAAGAATTGGAACAGCTAAAAGAAAACTGGCTCTAGATTGGAACGGTTCATACATTGTAATGAGAGTACTGCCAAATGAGAGCGTTGTACTTGGGAAACATCGAAGGAAATGTCCCTGAAACAATTGTCAACGCAGGTGCAATCAAAAGATACTATGTTTGATCCTCTATATAACATTAATGTTCTCCGGTTGGGATGAAGAAGGCTTTCTTTCTCACTATCCAAGTACTATCAACCCTTTGCAAACCCTTTGAGCATGTTACCTTCATTTGATTACCCTCTTTGGAACCTGAAAAAAAAAAAAAAGACAAAAAGAAAATAAAATGAAAAATGAAAAAAGGAAAAAGAAAAAGAAAAAGAAAAAGAAAGAGAAAACAAAACAAAACAGAAGAAAACAAATCGAAATATTTCATGTAATTGAACTACGTCCGACTTGATTCCGAAAAGATACGTAGGCAGCCTCTCTCTGGGGTTCAGTCACACCAAAATAAAAATCCACATTCCCCCAAAAGTTGAAAATGGGGCACAAATTATAATGTTTCGGCAACGATTTTGCCTGAAAGGTTCCAAAGTTGTAATTCAATCCAAATTCATTTTACCCAAATCCTTTTCAAGTCCTTCCGATCAATCAACGAGAATGTTCAAAATTGGAAGATACAGTCACTTGGATCTGATGCAATCAAAATGAGAGAAATAAAATGAGAGAGTCTTATTGGTGAAAACCTTCACGGGCACCATAGGGCGATGGCGAGTAGAGAAAAGGAGAAATGAGAGAGGTCAACTGGTGAAAACCCACAAAGGGCGCCGCTAATCTAAAAGAGGATCCTCACAACCATTGGCATCAACACAGTCCTAGGCAAGGTTTCTCGATTTTGAGGCAAAAGTTGTGATGAATTTCTGAGAGTCGAACGGTTTACACAGATCAAGCATCCAATCCAAAAGGCATGTCATGTTCATTAAAGTTCGCATGTACTCCAGATAAGTCCTTCTTTCCTTTCCCCGAAAGGGATACCTCTTGTCTAAATTCATTGTCCATTCCATTGTTTGTTGTTCTTTGAATCCCTTTCGGTCTAACTCTGTTCCAAAACTAAGGCGAAGAAGGGATGCAAAGATTGATTTACAAGGTTTTTGTGTTATACCATCTAATATTTAAGAGGCACCCAGCCTCAACAGGGGAATCAAGTCAACCCCCTGGCCATGGTGGCTGATGCTTTGAAATAAAAAACTCTCGAAAGGAGGAAATCAAATTGAAAGTACCTACAAGGGAAAAATGAAGTTGAAAAAGTTACGTTCCAAGTGGCTAACCGTTTTGGCAAAGTTTGAAAAGCCAAAGGTTCCCCAATGCTCAGAAATTGAAAGTTTTGGAAGAAAGAAGTCGAAAGTGAAATGCAACAAAGAAAAAATAAAGTTAAAAAAGTTAAGTCCCACGCGACCAACCGTCATGTAAAAGTTTGAAAAGTCAAAGGCTCTTCGGGGCCATAAATACAAGTGGTATTCAGGAAACATCTAGTGGCAGGTTGAAATCATCATCAAAAGAAGATGGGCACAAAGCCAAGCTTCCAAAGACATCAAGGCCACACACCGACCACCACTTTTAAAACTCATAATTTTTCTTTATTTTGAAGCAGGAACAAAGTAGTGCAGAATGGCGATTCTTAAAAGACGAATGTCACCAAAGGTAAGTTTCCGCAAAATCTCTATTTTTTTTATTTTCAGCATGCATCACTATTGTTCATACAGATAATTTTCGTAGCTTAACCCAGGTAGAACTTTTTCGCCTAGGGGGATCCAGCTCATAGTTCCGAGTAGAAGTACTCTTCTCTCAGGCTTGTTTTACGTAGCTTAACCCAGGTAGAACCTTTTTGCCTAGGGGGATCCAGCTCATAGTTCTGGGTAGAAGTACTCTTCACTTAGGATGTTTTACATAGCTTAACCCATGTAGAACCTTTTCTCCTAGGGGGATCCATCTCATAGTTCCGGGTAGAAGTACTCGTCGCTCAGGATGTTTTACGTAGCTTAACCCAGGTAGAACCTATTCGCCTAGGGGATCCAGATCATATTTCCGGGTAGAAGTACTCTTTGCTCAGGATATTTTACGTAGCTTAACCCAGGTAGAACCCTTTCGCCTAGGGGGATCCAACTCATAGTTCCTAGTAGAAGTACTCTTCGCTCAGGTTATTTTACGTAGCTTAACTCAGGTAGAACCTATTCGCCTAGGGGGATCCAGCTCATATTTCTGGGTAGAAGTACTTTTCACCCGGCCTTGCTTTTCATAGCTTAACCTAGGTAGAACCTTCTCACCTAGTGGGATTCAGCTCATATTTCCGGGTAGAAGTACTCTTCGCCCAAGTTTGTTTTTCGTAGTTTAACACGAGGTAGAACCTTTTTTTCGCCTAGGATGATTCAACATTTTTTCAATAATATAGGGTACTAACCCCTATTTACATTCCTTATCAGTAATACAGGATTCCAACCCCTGGTTACGTTCCCTTTTCAGTAATACATGATACCAACCCCTGGTTACATTCCTTCTCAGTAATACAGGGTTTCAACCCCTGGTTACGTTCCCTTTTCAGTAATACAGGGCACCAACCCCTGGTTATATTTTTTTTTCCAGTAATACAGGGCGCCAATCCTGGTTATATTTCATATTAGTAATATAGGGTACCCCAATCCCTAGTTTTATTTTTCGACATAGGGTCACCACTCCCTAGTCTCCTTACCAGTATAGGGTACACCAATCCCTAGCTATGTTTTCCAACATAGGGTCTCCACTCCCTAGTTGATGTGAGATTAAATACAGGGTACACCACTCCCTGATCTCCTTACCAGTATAGGGTACACCAATCCCTAACTGTGTTTTCTAACATAGGATACACCACTCTTTAGTTGATTTGATCTTAAATACATGGTACACCACTCCTTGATATCATTGCCAATATAGGGTATGCCATTCCCTAGCCACATTTTCCCAACATAAGGTACACCAATCCTTAGTTGAGATATTTTTTTGACAATAAGGGAACACTATCCAAATAATAATAATAAAATAAAATAAAAACATAAAAAAATCATCATGATATTTTTCAGGATACACCATTCCCGACCTTTTATTGCTTTCAATAAAGAAGTAGTTTAGAATTTTGTTACAATAACTCACGAAATTTTTATAGTGAAAACTGGGGCAGAAAAATTTCGTTCATTTATTTGTTTTAGTGTCTGAGCAGGTTTTACCTCGAGGTACGGGGTTCGAGATGACCAAAAGAAGAAGTCTCAATCCAGAATAAAAGAAAAGAAAAAAGAAGTGAATCCAAATGCAGAAGCAAATGAAAAGATGTGGATTGCTCGAGACATGACTGAAGTCATGAGCATTGCATTTCTCGTTTTGATTAGAAGAAGTCGTAGAAGAATGAACTAGCACATGAAGCTAGTAAGCATCAAGTTTCAGATAAAAGTCTACATGAGAAACCAATCAAGACTCAAGATCCAGTTTTGGAAGACTTATAAATAGGAATCTTGTAACTCATAGCTGATTGGTTTGTTTAGTTTCCTTTGATTTTGATGTAATAACAAGACAACAGACCGGAGCCTCGACGGAACCTTACTCGACTCTCCAACTTATCATTCCATCACTCTTCTTAAACTACACATAACCTGATTCCCTTATAACTCGGGATATGTAGGCCGTCCAAACTAGGACTCGGTTGCACTCTTTTCTCCTATCTCTTCCCTTTTGAATAATAGTATGGCAAAAAGTTAGTCATATCGCTCATCTTTTCTTTGCCTGAAAACTCTTTATGTTACTAAGCAAAGAGGGGCATGCTGTGAGCACCTAATTTTTGACCATGCTTGAATTATTTTCACTCATCTCACTAATACCTCACTTCTCCATATTTTCCGCTCTCATTTTCCCCACGCATGTCTCCGCTCCACTTTCCCACTCATTCCCCCACTCATGTCATCCACTCCTTGTCCCCCACTCACAACCCCTATATTTCCCTTCCCTTCACGTATACACACGGATGAGAAAAAAGAAAGAGAAGACACAAAAGAAAAAGGTAGGGGAATCAGCCAAGAAACCTCATTGAAACTAGCTTAAAAGATAGCCTTAAAACAATCTGAAAACGATCCAAAAAGCAGGTTTAAGAACCTTCTAGAGAAGCTGCCGAACAGTCCAAAAATGCAGTGAAACAACACCTCAAAAACAGCTGGGAAAAGCCATAGAAACAGTCCCCGAACACCAAAAAATATAGTGAAACAATACCTCAAAGACAACCCCAAAACCACCCTATTTCAGCTCCAAAGCTACTCCCAAGAAACACAACAGCCTTTACCCATTAAAACACGCAAATCTCAGTCGAGTGAGGCTTTTAAATTTCGGGATTCGAAGTTCTCCTTGCCAACGAGCCTCGAATTTTTGGTGAGTCAATCGAGTTTGCCGAAGCTTCAGTTAAGGTCTTGTGCATGGTCTGCCGAGCGCTAAATTCCATTCTTGTTTAACTAAGGTCTGTTTTTTTTTAACTTTTAAATTTGGATCTTCATTTTGCAGTTCATCTGGTACTGGTTAGTGTCAAGCTTGAACAAAAGGTGGCTGTATTAATATGGTCTTGTATGACTAATTTGCTCTTTGGTTTTGGCAGCTTTAGATTCTAAATTTTGAATACTCTGCTTATTTGCTTTGGGAAATAGTTAAAATATTTATGACTTGGATTCCCCTTTTTGTTTGTTAGTTGATTCATAAACAAAAATAAATTTTAGTAACAGAAACAAAGTTTGTTGTTTTGTTAAGATGAGACGTGCGCTGTTGGGATTTCCAGTAATATTAAAATCGGGTATTGGACTGAATTTTGCAAGAAACTAAGCCAATTGTGTTGAATCCAAGTAGGGCAATTATCTTCAATAAGTATAGCTAGCCTATTTATTCTATAACTAATACTCCCTCCGTTTCAATTTATGTGAACTCATTTAACTGGGCACGGAGTTTAAGAAAAGAGAGAAGACTTTTGAACTTGTGGTGTAAAATGAGGCACATATATTTTGTATGGTTATAAATCATTGCATAAAGGTAAATTGTTTCCAAATAAGGAAAGTGGTCATTCTTTTTGGCACAGACTAAAAAGGAAATAGGTTCACATAAATTGAAACGAAGGGAGTAAGTGTTTATACACGTTCTAAAATGCTAGCTAACTTAATCTCTCTAAAATACTATGTTCTCCCATAATCCCATAATTTCATAATTCATGACCTTATAACCATCTCAAATTAATCTTAGAATGAATAACTCATGAACATCGTAGCTTGCTTTAGGCGCGCTTTTAATTAGTTTATCGCAATTTTGTATACGTTCGCGTGACATAATTTTGATTACCAAAATTAAAACCGAAGTATGTGTTCCCGCAACTTTGGACAAAACAATCTTAATAAAATAAAATGCTATTAATTGTATATACGTATGCGTGACATAATTTTGGCACAATAAATAAAACGGATTCACACACGTGATTCGTTTCAAAGATAATTCTATATTTTAATAATTAAAAGCGGATAGATAAAACATGGAAATTAATAAATCACAGTTTATCCAAAATTAATTCAAGCCAAGTTGTAGTTAGTAAAGCGACCGTGCTAGAACCACGGAATTCGGGGAATGCCTTAGACCTTCTCCCCGGTCAACAGAATTCCTTACCCAGACTTTATTTTTGCAGACCAATAATAAAAGAGTTAAATCTTCCTTTGAATAGAGATTCAAATAATAGGTGACTTGGAACACCAAAAATCAATTTCAAGTGGTGACTCTGTAAATAAAATAATCCCTACTCGAGTTTGTCACTTTAATTGGAAAAACTCTTTAACTCATAATCCATAAAACATAATATATATCTTTTGGGGTAAAAAAAGGGGTGTGACACTTCAAACTTCCGAAATGCCATCTTGAAGGATGATGCAGTGCAACAGGGGGAATGGGTATATAAGAAGGCCCTCCTTCCAGTATACCAACTGTTTTTCGAGATGGTGAACAAAGTTCTGCTCCCTCGTGCAGAAAGGCATTCCATTATGTCACGAGCAGACTTGTTCCTCATGGAAGTACTAGATGCATACTCCGCTATCAATCTGCCGGGTATCATGATGAGCACATAAAGAAAGTGGCAGATTTCAAGGATGGTAATCATGGGCTGCCCTACGGGTTTATACTCACTAAAGTATTTGAGTTCTTCAAAGTCTCTTTGGGAAGGGCTACGATGGGTATTCGCAAGCAGAGCTTCTCTAAAACCATATTAGAAGAGTGTGGGTGTATCGATAAGAAAGGAGGGATTGGCAGAAATTCCACCATCTCTCAACTAATTGAAGCTCAGAATCTTGCCAATGAAGAGATAAGGAATTTGAGGGCAAGGAATGTTATTCTTGAGGGACATCTTAGTCAGGCCGAGGAGGCACCTGGCTCCAGTAGCACACAAGACGCAGAGGTTGCTCGTCTGACCAAAGAAAATGCTGATCTTAGGAGATGGGTTGAGGACCTGAAGGAGAGGTTACTCACTGAGCAAGGGTTTGCAAATGCTCGAATAGATATCCTCCTTAGAACTCTTGCCTCTTCATCTTAGCCTCCTCCTTCCAGTGCTCCTTAAGCTTGTTCCCTTCCCAGTGTCAAGTTTACTCTGTCTTCGCTCTATTTTGGTCTCCCTTGTTTGGACATGTTTAGTGGCTGGGTTTTTTGTTTCGTTTTTATTTTGTGGATGATTTTGTAATAATGGTACTGCTCCCTGTTTATTTCCAAAATTAATGAATATCCTGTCCTTTTTGCTGTGCATACTTTGCTCCTCTGCTCTATTTTTAATCATGTTTGTGTGCACACATGTGACATGAGTTAAGCCTGCTGGACTTATTTCGACTTATTACTTGCTACTAATCTTTTTATGATGCCAAAAGGGGGAAAAGTAATTGCAGGAGGGAACAGAGGAGGGCAACAGGTTCAGGGGGGAATACGAAAAACAAAATTTTGGTACTATGTATGGGAACTCTGGTTCTCAGGGAGAATTTCATTTATAAGTTTGTCATCATCAAAAAGGGGAAAATTGATAAGTTATGTGTTCTGTTGTGTTTTGATGATCTAACAAACTTAATGTTAAGAACCAGATGAGAAACTTGCTCCACATCCTCAAAGTGCTCAAGATCAACAAGTCTCAAGTTTGGGACATGTTCCAACACTCAGAGTCAAAGAAATAATAGAGGAAACAGATAGACATCAGTTCCCTTGCTGACTGTACCAGTCAACTCTCCACAGCTGTAAAGTGGCTGCAACTGTGCCTCAGCACACACGCAACAGTACATACAGTGCACCAGTCACTTTATGGGGAATGCCCTTGTACCAAACATACTTACATCAATCGAGTGATGTCACTTATGTAATATTAACATGAAGTAAAGGCAAAACATCACACTTGCACATTCCAGAATTCATCAAGCTCCCTCTCAAGTGTGTGTCAATCTGCTAGTGACACTCAAGGTGTCAAGAACAAAGAATAACATAAAGAAGGACCTGTTTCCTGCATTGAGTCATTATATGTCCTTAGTTGTGTTGTACCTTTATTAAAGTGATTTACTTGTAATTCCTACTTAGCTTAGTTAGAAGCATTGTGTAGAAAATCAGTTGTAAAATCATAAATCTTATGTTTGTGTCTTGGCTAGAGTTAGTCGAGTTGTAAGGTTTGTAATAGAGTTATTACAAATGGTATTGTAATAGAGTTATTACAAGTTAGTGAGAGATTAAGAGGTTAATTCTTATGTTACAATAGTTTGTAATCTAAAGTTTGCTCAGTAGTGATGTTGAAATCCTACAAGTATAGGTCGTGGTTTTTAATCTCGTGAGCTGGGAGTTTTTCACGTAAAACTCTATTGTGTAAATTATTAACTGGTGTGTGTGTGTGTGTGTTCTGTGGAAATTAATAGAGAACCTGATTCTCTATATAGTTTGGTGGACCCTTAGTTTCTATCACCTCATATCAAACATCTATATTTGCATTTTTCATCAATTGTTTGACTTCATAAGGACAAAATTACTTATGCAAAAACTTATGAAGTAGCATTTCAGCTATGAAAGTAGCTTTTGTAATTACACTAAGGCTGCTGCAAGTAACTACGTTACTAAATGATTATTGTGACGACTCCTTGGGGTCGCCACAAAAATAACCCATTTGTGGCGACTATACTCGCCGCTACAAGTAGACATGTACGTCACAAAAAAGGTTCCACGATATCTTTTTAAAGTGAGTCACCGCTGAAGAATGACTTGGAGTAGCGACTATAGTCGCCACTAAAACCCTTATATCTTCAGTGGCAACTCTTGTCGCCACAATATCCTAAGGTTTAGTGGCAACCTTGGCGCCACAGTTACTAATCATTTTTGTGACAACCTTTGGTCACCATTAATACCTGTTTTTTCAACAACTATATTTTCCAAAATCTTTTTCAGTGACGCCCTAATTTATAAGATTAATATACTTGTATTTTTCTACCATTTGACAATAAATGCCAAAAATATTTCTCAAAATGAATATTATAGATACTTCCATTACCAAAATATCAATTAATATGTACTACACCATAATTCATCATTCATTGTCAATGTATCCATATACATATTATAAGAAAAATAAAAACTAAGATTTAGGGCCTTCAAACTCCTCCATGGTCGACAACATTTGTGATTGATTAAGAACCTCATCCCTGATATTAAGGACAAAACAATAAGAGATCACACTTCGACAATTCTTATAATTTGATTCTAATAGAAATAAAGGATGGCCACAATAGATTGGAGTAAAAGAGCGCAAAGCGCATTTAAAAAAGCAAAGGGAAAGTTTGACCAAGAAAAATTGTACAAATAAGTTTTCCAAGCGAACTAAGCTCAGAAATTTAAAACTATCAAACTGCCCAAGTGAAGTGCTTCAAAGTGGAGCATCTAGACAACCAAACTCAAATACCACAAGCATGAGAATTTAAAGAAAACTCAATCCAGTTTCTTGTAGTGAAGCTTCAATAGTCAATCAACTTATTTAATTATACACAAAGTTTGTAAACTACTAAATATGATCATAAAAGAAGTGCTAATCAGAATCTACAACACAAATAGAAAGAATGAACTTTATAACTGGTTCGAAACAACGCCGAGATTTTCCATCAAAATTGAGAAAAGAAAGAGAAATAAACAAATAAATAACGGGGCCCATAATATCTGGAAGTTGATTTTAATATTGAACAATAAACTTTATTCTGGAAAATCTTAGCTCAATTCAGCAAAAACCTAAATAATGTATGAAAAGAATCAGCTGTTACTACAATTATCAGTTGGTATAACACGTACCTCTTTTTAGCTTTTGTCAAAGTAAATAAACACAACTGATCCCAACTCTATCAAGATCAACAAGCTAATCAATCCAGAATTATTGCGATGATTAAGGTTACCAAAAAGTGGCCGAAATAAGGAGAACATGAAGACCAAGAAAGAGATAGCTTAGAGACTACCCTGTTTTAAGTAGCATAAAATCCAAAGACCAAGAAAGAGATAAAATAAGGGAAATGAAAATAATGTTGAGTATCTTACTGATACTTTTGTTCAAAAAGAGAATGTATCAGAGTAGTAATAACAGTAAGAATGAAAATAAAAAATAAAACACATAAGTGGTAGTGCTAGTAATACTACCATAAAATCGGAATGAGGGATGAATACCCCCAAGAGCACTATAAAAAGAGAGCTTTCCAACCGGAATACCAATTCCTGAAACTATTTTGGAATTTTCGGTCAATTATGTTTTGTTCAATTAGTTTCATCCAGTTGTTCACATAACACACTATTAGGCAATAAGTCTAATAGATAGTATAATTTAAAAGATTTACCTGATATCCAAGATTACCAAGTCCTAATATTCCCTCTCCATCAGTAACAGTAATGGATTAGATACAAAATTCTTGTACATGGAATAATCGATGAGAAGCTTGTAAGATGAAAGTAGTTCTTCAATATTATTGATTAGAAGCTTATAAAATAACCTTTTCTTTCTTTCTTGAAATAACTTAGAATAGTCAAGTAGTGTTTTAATGGGATTGTATTCCCTTAGACTTACTGTCAAATGATTTTAAATGTACAACTCTATAAATATGACTGTTGATCACGCCCAACTATGCCTTATAAAAAGGACTAAGTGGTCGTTGCAAATATATTTCGGTTAAGGGTGGCAAGTGAGCCGGGCCCGGTCCTAAGTGGGCTTCGCGGGTCCGGTCCTAAGTGGGCCGGTCCTATGCGGTCCCGGGCTTCGCGGGCTTATTGCTGGAACCGGCTCGGGACCGGGACCACGAACTAACGGTCCCGGGTAAAGTGGGCCGGTCCCGGGCCTAAACGGGCCTAATAGAAACTTTGTATTTTTAATTGTATTTTTATAGAAGTTAGAGAAAAAAATAGTAATAAAGATATATAAGCTATATTCAATTTATATACTATATATACATCTTAAAATATACTATATATACATCTTAAGATATACTATATATATATATATATATATATATATATATATATATATAGTATAGTATAGTATATCTTAAGATGTATACTATCGAATATGACTTATAAACTATGTATATATATATATTATAGTATATATATAGTATATTATAGTATATATATACATCTTAAGATATATATATATATATATATATATATATATATATATATATATATATATATATATATATATATATATATATATATATATATATATATATATATAAATAAAAGTATGTATTATATTATGACAGACCCCTTGCTTGAGTAAAGGTTTTTAACCTTCCATACAGTCATTAAACTATATATAAAATTCAAGTATATTTCAATTCTTATCCTTACTGATTGTGCGGATTACCGCCAGTCTTTAAATATAAGGGTACTGAATTAGCTAGATTAAGAATTCTCAAATATGTTAAAATAGAAATCTTTAACTGGTGGAAACCTTCCAGGCATATAAAAGCCAGATGTGAGGTGTGAAACAAGTCCAGTTTCCGGTCAAACGGTGATTTCTGTTTTAATTTAATTGAGAAGGCATGGCGGATTACCGCCCGCCACTTGATCCTGTTAAAATGGTATCAGAGCCTAGGTACTTTCATGGTATATATAAGATAGATATGAAATATTCGACATAGATATGTTTCTGAAATATGGATTTAGGAGAAACTAGTATGAAAAATACTAGATTGGAAGAGGTAGATATACCTCAAAACCTTGATTTGTTAAACAAATGGACTATTCCTAAAGTCCCTATTAGAACAATCTATGATTATGGATGGTTTGATAAACTCTCTTCTAAACAACTTGTTAAAACAACTGAGCAATCTTTAGCTTTAAATTCGTCTGAACAGACTATTCATTTGTTAAACAAGCATGATGTAGATGTTTATAAACACCAGTATAATTATTTGCATATTGGTATGGTTCAAATTGCTTTTAAGCCTTTAACCCTTAAAGGGTTACCAGAGACATTTTTGGCTGCTCTCAGAGATGCCAGAAATTTGAATTTTAGACAGTCTCTGATGGGTTCTATTGAATCTACTGTCGCCTATGGCCCAGTATATTTTAATACTCAACCCAATTTGCAATTATCTTTATCTGATGTTAATATACTTGATGCATTAACATTAAATGTGAAAACGCATGGTTATAATTATGCGCCTGGTTCTGAACTGATATGTTTATCGTATAGAATATATTTTAAATTACTATCTACGTTAAACCCCATATGTAAATTATATGATACATCTGATCAAACTATTCTAGTGGAAACGAATTTTGCAAAGTCTAAGGTCACCACGAGAAGACCTATTAAGTGGGAAGAAATTAATTTTCCAACGACATGGACTTTGGATTCGGTTATATCCCCCAGTCAGATAACTGATACTGTTAGTAATACTGAGTATTCTCATATTACTCAAAATCCGGATGGTAGGATTTGCATTCAGTTTGACGATAATAGTTCCACTTATAGTAGACAGTCATTTTCTAATAATAGACTGTTGCCTACTATTAGTTCTAGTTATAACAGACATTCCTTTACTAGTCGTAGACTGTTGCCTGATATTCAACACATTTCTCCTGTTGAACCAGTCTATGGACCAGCTAGAAATCGTGCTGCATCTTTACACACAATTTCTACTAAAGTAGGTGATAAACCTGTTGAAAGGGTTAAGATTAACCCCAAAACAAATATTGTTCAGGATAGTGATAATATTTCTGATAAGGATATTCCTTCTGCGTCCGAAATGGATTTTGACCCCAATGATTATTAATGATTCCACACCAAATTGATTTTAGTCCAGGGTCTCAAGCTAGAGGTTATATTCAAAAAGAATTTTTTTACTGATAAATGGAACCAGTTTAAAACTTGGTTTTTTGATACTTATAGTAAGGAAGATTTAAACAATATTTCACAAGCGTTTTATGAAACTTGTGCTTTACATAATAAAATTATGTATTTTGTTCCTTAGTTTATAACCACATATTTACCACTTTTTATAAAAGTTTTGGAAAGATCTTATAAACACGGGAGTGGCAATATTACTAAAGCCATTTACCCTCCTCAATCATCTTTTGTTTTACCTAATAATACAGGTATTACTTTTATTGCATTTCAAAAATTTATTGATGAAGATGTTGCTGCAGTCAGCATCGCAGAAATTAATAAATTAATTTCTCAAAATAATTATTTGAGTTTATATGTTAAAGTTTTGGGTGAAAACGTTAGTTTTCTTAATAAAAAACTTGATGATTTAACAGTCTTAATTAAGGAGATGAATACGAAAAAGACTTTGACTGATATTGCCTCTTCTTCAGGAAGCAAATCAGAACCTCAGATTGTTGTTACTCATATTCAAAGACCTCCTGATATTCAGGATTTTAAATTTAAATCTTTTGGAGACTTAGAAGAACTTCTTGATAAAAAGTTATCCGGTTTGAATATCAAACCCATTGATTTATCAAATGATTTTGCTGATAAATTAGATTCTACTTTTGACTATAAAAAGGATGTTTTGTCAGAGTTTAATAAACTCAGAAGTTACCCCAAAAAGAATAGTAAGTTTGCAGATAGCAGATATGCTGATAAACCTAGAATGCAGACTTATTATTACAATCGTCCTACTCCTCAAGATGTTTTAATAGAGGAACGTGATTGGAATCAGACTAATACGTCTTACAGTGGTTCCGAAATTTACGAATGGAATCTTGATGGTTTGACTGATAGGCAGTTAACTATTCTAGTACATAGAATGCTTATGTATGCAACTATCTGTAAAAGTGTAAAAAATACAGATAGGAATATTTGCAGAATGATTGTTGCAGGTTTTACTGGCCAACTTCGTGGCTGGTGGGACAATTATTTGTCTGTCGACGAAAGGGCAATGGTTATTAACGCTAAAGCCGTTGACGAAGGACTTGATAACTTAGGCATGGCCCTAGTGGCAAATAGAGAAGATGTCGTTTATACCCTTATTCTTACTATATTAGAACACTTCAATGGTAGATTTACCAACCAAAATGAAACTGTTCGTACTCTCCTTAATAGCCTTAGATGTAAGACTTTAAGTGAGTTTAGGTGGTATAAAGACACCTTTATGAGTAGAGTGATGGAACTACCAGAAAATAAGTTTGAACATTGGAAAGCTAAGTTCATAGATGGCCTTCCCTCTTTATTTGCCGAAAGAGTTAGAAAGGTTTTAAGAGGTAATTATGGAGAAATTCCTTATGCAGACTATACCTATGGTAAATTAATAGGAATTTGCACACAGGAAGGATTAAACCTGTGCAATGAATTAAGATTGTCCAGACAACTTAAGATGGATAAGCTTAAAGAAAGAAACCAGTTAGGGGACTTTTGCGCCCAGTTCGGTTTACCCGAGACTTCTACTCATAGGAAAAAGAAACATAAGTATCATAGATACTCCAACCAAGACAGTCCTTATAGGAAAAAGAGATCTAGATATAGATCCAAAGAAGAACGAGAATCAAAGAAAGCACATCGCAAGTCTACTAGATTTACCAAAAATAGGTCTAAGCGAGATCTTGCTGACATTAAGTGTTATAAGTGTGGTAAATTTGGCCATATAGCTCCAAATTGTAAGCTTCAAAAGCTGAAAACCTTAGGACTAGAAGATGAACTATGTGATAAGGTTTATAGTTTGTTATACACTTCTGGATCGGAATCTGATTATTATTCTGAATCAGAATCCGAAGCTGAAATTGATTTGCTTGATTTATCTGATAGTGATAAAAATATTGATAATACTTGTACAACTTGCAAAAGTGATACATGTACTTGTGATGATGAATTTTATAAATTACAATCACAGTTTCAAGACCTAAACATGAAAACTATTACTTCTGATAATGTAATAGAACTTTTAAAAGAAGTTAATGATGAAAAACTTCGTGAAAAAATTATTAATTTGGCTGCTAGTTCAAGTTCTAATTCAAGTTCTGGTTTTGCAAAACCTTTTGAAAAAGAATTTGAATATTCCCCGCCTTATTCCTTACTAGAGGTTAATAACCGTTTGTTAAACAAAAATGCAACTCCAGCAAGAGATTCTTCTTTCTTTGATTTAAAAATTGAAGTTGATAACTTAAAACGAGAGATCAAATCTCTTAAACAAAATCAAATGATTTGTGATCATAGGATTACTCAGATTGAGAAAATCAATTCTCCAGCTGAGAAATCTAATGATAAAAACAAAGGTATTTTTGAAAATGATATTGAAGAAAAACCTATTAATTTTAATCCTAAACATGATATGTTTTTAGGAATGATGCAAATTATTACTGCTCATAAATGGTACATCAAATGTACTATTCTCATTGATAATAGTTTCTCAATTACAAACATTGCCATGATTGATAGTGGAGCAGATGTTAGCTGCATTCAAGAAGGTTTAGTACCTACGAAATATTTTCAAAAAACTACTCATATGGTTAAATCTGCATCCGTACATGCTTTAGATATAAAGTATAAACTTTCTAATACGGGTATTTGTCAGAATAAAGTCTGTATTCCTCACTTCTTTTTCTTAGTAAAAAACCAGTTATACCCTCCAATTATACTTGGAACACCGTTTATTAACGCCGTTTATCCTTTTACTAGCATAGACTCGAAAGGTTTTACTGCTACTTATAAGGATAAAGAGATAAGTTATACTTTTGTTACAGATCCAGTAACTAGAGATATTAATGCTTTAATTGATATGAAGCAAAAACATGTTGATTCTTTACAATTAGAAATGTTTAGTATGAATATATTTGATACTCTGAATTCTACTAAAGTACAGAAAAAAATCAAATTGATTTCCGAGCAGATTGCTATTGATATTTGTGCCGAGCATCCTAGTGCTTTTTGGAATCGAAAAAAGCATATTGTTACTCTCCCATATGAAGATAATTTCACTGAGGATGATATTCCTACTAAATCTCGACCTTGTCAGATGAATGCAGAATTGGTAGAATTTTGCAAAAAAGAGATTGATAGTCTACTATCAAAGGGTTTGATAAAACCCTCAAAACTCCTTGGTCTTGTACAGCTTTTTATGTTAATAACGCAGCTGAAAAGGAACGTGGTGTTCCTAGATTAGTCATTAATTATAAGCCCTTGAATAAATATTTGAAATGGGTTAGGTATCCTATTCCTAATAAAAGAGATTTATTGTCTAGATTATATGACGCCAATATATTTTCAAAATTTGATTTAAAATCTGGTTATTGGCAGATTCAAATATTTAAAGAGCATACTTATAGAACTGCTTTTAATGTTCCATTTGGGCAATATGAATGGAATGTTATGCCTTTTGGTTTAAAAAATGCCCCTTCAGAATTCCAAAAAATTATGAATGATATTTTTAACCCTTATCTAGACTTCGTCATTGTATATATCGATGACATTTTGGTATTTTCCAAAACACTTGAAATGCATATTAAGCATTTAGATATTTTCAAAAGAATTGTTATACAAAATGGTTTGGTAATCTCAAAACAAAAAATGAGCTTATTTCAAACTAACATTCGATTCCTAGGACATTATATTTGTCAGGGGAAGATTACTCCTATTCAACGATCGATTGATTTTGCCTCAAAATTTCCCGATGTTATTACTGATAGAACTCAGTTACAAAGATTTTTGGGAAGTTTAAATTATATTTCACCTTTTTATAAAGATCTGTCACGTGATTTAGCCCCCTTATATGATAGGTTAAAAAAGAATTATAAAAACCCTTGGACTGATAGTCACACTACTTTGGTAAAAAATATTAAACAACGTGTTAAATCTTTACCTTGCTTAACCCTTGCTAATCCTACATGGCAAAAAATTATAGAGACTGATGCGTCTAATATTGGTTATGGAGGGATATTAAAACAGATAAATCCCAATGATAAACATGAATATCTGATTAGATTTTACTCTGGTAAATGGTCTGAAGCCCAGAGAAAATATGCTACTGTGGCACATGAAATGTTAACCATAGTAAAATGTGTTTTAAAATTTCAGGACGACTTATACAATCAAAAGTTTTTGATAAAAACTGATGCACAATCTGTTAAATATATGTTTAATAAAGATTTTAAACATGATGCCTCAAAAATGATATTTGCAAGATGGCAAGCTCAATTAGCCCCTTTTGATTTTGAAATACAATATAAAAAGGGAATTGATAATTCTCTGCCAGATTTCTTATCTCGTGAATATTTACAGGATGGAACCCCCATGGGGTAGGGGAAGAGGTAGAGGTTGGGGAAGATCATCCCCACAGTCCAAAGGAAGGTCATCACCTTCGGGATCGTCATACGGATCCTCATCAAACTCCCCAGTTATACAAATGGGAAGAAGGAGTTTAGTCAATGAGAGGATATCTCTCAGAGAAGAATCATCGATTGGACCATCCGTCCATCTGGAAGATATTCCAGAAGATAGTCCGTTATACGCACATTTGCAGGCATATTTGACTGCTCAAAAATAGAAAGATACTTCTGTTAAGCAAAGTAATACTTTTGCTTCCATTACTAAAGATGACAATGATGATATCAAGTCATACGAGAAAGTGCCAAAAAGAGAAATGATATTTCTCTTAGAAAATTCTGACATTCAGAGAAAAGAAGAACCATGGAAGATATTCCAAAGGTATTTGATAAATGGGTTATATTATCCGGGTGAGTCATACAAAACCCGTTCCTACTATGAAACGATACTGACCAGTACTGGAAGTGCAGATTTTCAGCACTTTTCTGGGTATAGCACAGACGAGAACGTTTATAACTTCTCGAAGATTATAATTAAACAGATTATATCTGTTGAAGACTGGGGTATATCCACAATGAAGGAAAGGCAGATAAGCCTTAACAAAAATAAAATGAATTTTACTTATTGGGATTATATCCAAGCTTTTGATAAAGTATTATACTACAATAATGATAGACACAAACATACTTGGTTTATAAAAGTATGTACAAAGATATTTGCAACAACTGTTCCTAATTGGTTTCTAAACTGGTGGTCATACCACGGTCCAACAATAAAGATTTTACCAGATCCATTTCTCATGTTATACAAAGAATGGATAAAAATTTCTCCTTTTATTAA
Organism: Nicotiana tabacum; assembly: GCF_000715075.1. Classification (NCBI taxonomy): domain Eukaryota; kingdom Viridiplantae; phylum Streptophyta; class Magnoliopsida; order Solanales; family Solanaceae; genus Nicotiana; species Nicotiana tabacum. The sequence continues at coordinate 1,084,123 of NC_134102.1, forward strand.
CGATTTATATCACGCAGATCATATCTGCTACCCAGAAAAAATTAACCAAATATATTTCTTTCTGGAATTTTCTATCCCTTGGATACACAAATGGAATCCAGAAGTCGGATTCACTGAAGAACAAGTCCCCTGCTTATATAGGACTTTTTACAACAATTTTTGGGACAAGTTAATAAAGAAGGATCCCAAAATAAAGACCTTATATGGTCAAGAGCTCTTGGATTCAATCGAGATGAAGATCCAAGAATATTCCAGTAAACCTCAGAAAGAGGTAATTGATGAAAGTTCAGTGAGGCATATTGCCAGAAGGATCTCCTTTCAAGAAGGAGATAAAACAGAGATGATTAACAGTTACTTGGAAGAGGTTAAAAGAAATTTACTGTCTTCCATTAATCAATATGAAAAGTCAGATACGTCAATATAAAGTGAAACAAGCAACGATGATATTGCTGAAGATTCTCAGCCCATTGAAGCAGAAAGGATATTATCTGAAGAAGACTTACGTGATACAGAAGAATTCATCCGCGAATTGAAAAAAGCGGAAAAGAAACCAGCACAGTGAAACAGCTGGACCCCACTCAAACAGTGAAGCCGCCGGACCTACAGCATAGTGAAGCCACCGGACCCACTCGAACAGTAGATACACTGTTCATCAACAGTAAATACACTGTTTCAACAGTAGAAACACTGTTACAGGGACCCACGGGGACCCACTTTTACTGTTCATAGATTCCTTTTCTTTTTCTATTTATAGAAGTCATTCGTTCATTCTTAGGAGGCAGACGTTAAGACTCCCTCTCTCTAGAACTCTCTCTCTCTCTCTCTCTCTAAGTATAAGTAAAGAGTTAGTTTGAAGTTTGTAGATTGTAATAGAAGAA